>NC_081409.1:234155536-234457679 GCF_030272615.1 Cryptomeria japonica
ATGCAAAAAAAAAGATTTAAGTGAAGGTATATGTGAGATCAAGCAGAGGCATACATGAAGACATCATTTGAAGGTGAAGTTAGGTTTTTGTAGAAGCATATCAGCATTACACTGAAACTGAATCTAGCATATGAAGATGTGATTTTGTGCAGTACATTCTTATTGGATTTAACCATCCAACTGTAGTCAATGTGACTCCCATTTGTGATTGAGCAGTGAGCTCTAGGCTGTTGGCCTTTCTGCATGTGCAGACCTCTTTTTGTACACTTACTATCTGTAGTAGCATCATCTGATTGTGGGTAAGGTTTCCCACCATGGTTTTTCCCCTTATAGGGTTTTCACGTACAAATATTGGTGTCATGTGTTGTGGATGACTTTGTGTTTATGTTTCATGCATTAATTCTTACCGGTATAGCAATTTACTGTAAACACTGTCTACCGGTATACTTAACTGATTCACCGGTATTAAGCATTAAGTCGGTTAATAAGTTTTTGGTTTGAATTTATTAGATAACCGATTCACCCCACCCCCCTCTCAGTTGTCTGTGGGACCTAACAATTGGTATCAAAGCTTAGTCCTCTTTTTGTAGAAGTTTAACAACTTGAGGAGATCCAATGTCTACTAATTATTTCAAGAAGGATAGTCCTAAACTTGATGGAACCAACTATGGGATATGGAAGATCAGAATGGAGACACATCTGAATTGCATTGGTAAAGACATCTAGGAAGTTACTAAGAATGGTTATACTGCTACTGTAACTGGTCAGATTGCTCCAACTACCCTAGCCAAAGATGAAGAATATGATTGCAAAGCAAGAGAAGCACTCTTGAGTGCATTATCAGATCAACAAATCATGGGATTATCAAATAGGTCTACTGCTAAAGCTATTTGGGATCATTTGGAAACACTGAATGAAGGAGATTCCATAGTCAAAATTGCAAAACTTGAAAGCTTCCGAGTCAAGTATGAAAATCTGAAAATGGAAGAAGATGAAAGGATTTCTACTTTTATGGAAAGAGTAAATGAAATTGTTTTGGGTATCAAGTGCTACGAAGGAACCTTGAGTGAGGATGAGATTGTTTCAAAAATCTTAAGAGGTTTGCCACCGGCATATAAAATGAAGGTTACTGCTATAAATGAGTTGAGAACAATGCCTAATACATCAGTAACTAGGGATACATTGATTGGAAAACTTTCAGCTTTTGAAATTGAGCAATTTGGTCATGTTGCTACTATTAAGATTGATTTGGCCTTCAAAGTATCAACATCATCTACTCTATCTTTTGAAAAATCAGACTGGAGAGCCTTTTATGCAAGAGAACTTGAAGAAACCAGGAAGGAAAATGAAGAGGTTGAAGAACTTGAAGCACTATTTGCAAGAAAAATGCCAAAAGGTCCAATTGGAAGTAAGTATGAAGGTAAAGCACCTTTTAAATGTTTTAACTACAATAAGATTGGTCATATGGCTTCAAGATGCCTTGATAGACATTCGAGAAAAGAGAAGAAGCTAGAAGAACATATGAGCCTAATCCTAAATATCAAAGATACAGATTTAAGAAAAATAAAGATAAATCTTGTTACATTGCTGATGAAGGTGTGACTGATGATTCTGATGAGGATCCAGCAAACAATGGATGGGTTTTTGTTGCTATAACAGAAGATCAACTGGCACCTACTGCTCAACCAGTAGAACAAGCCCTAGCAGCTAAAGTTGAATCAAAGGATGAATGGATTATTGACTTAGGATGCTCACATCATATGACTGGAGACAAAGGTAAATTATTGAACTTTCAAGAATACAATGGAGGTTTAGTAAGATTTGGAGATGACAAAGCCTATTCAATCAAAGGTAAGGGTTCAATTTCTCTTGATGGTAAACATAACACTGACAATGTTTACTATGTTGAAGGATTAAAGCATAATCTTTTAAGTGTTGGTCAATTAGTTGAGAAAGGTTTTCAATTACAATTTAAAATGGAAAATGCAAAATCATGAATAGAACTGGTTTGGAAATTGCAACCAGTAATCAGACTAGAGGTAATATCTTTCATTTGAATATCAGTGAAAAGGCATGCTTAATTGCACATATAGATGAAAGTTGGCTATGGCATAAAAAATTATGTCATGTAAATTTTGATTGCATGGTAAAAATCAGTACTTCTAAGGTAGTTAGAGATCTACCTAAAATTGTGAAACTTTAGAATACAATTTGCAAGGAATGTCAATTTGGAAAACAAGTTAGAGCTAGTTTCAAGAGTATTCTAGAAAAATCCAATAATGCTCTTGATTTAATTCACACTGTTTTATGTGGTCCAGCTAGAACTAAAAGCTTACAAGGTGATAGATATTTCATGCTAATTATTGATGATTATTCTAGAATATGTTGGGTTACTTTTCTTAGAGAAAAATCATAAGCACTTGGGAAGTTCAAACTATTCAAAGCAGTGATTGAAAATGAAACGGGTAAGAAAATCAAATGTTTAAGATTAGATCAAGGAGGAGAATTCACATCTAAAGATTTTAATACATTTTGTGAAGTGAATGGAATCAAAAGACAGTTATCAGCACCTCAGATACCACAACAGAATGGAGTTGTTGAAAGGAAAAATAGAACTATCTTGGATGCAGCAAGAAGTATGTTATCAGAAGCAAATCTACCACATGTGTACTGGAGAGAGGCAGTAAGCACTGCTGTCTATACATTCAACAAAGTTCACATCAAAGGTGAAATAGGTAAGACCCTTCATGAACTATGGTTTAGTAATATTCCTACTCTTAAGTATTTCAGAATTTTTGGAAGTAAATGTTATATTAGAAGAGATGAGTATATTGGCAAATTTGATCCTATAAGTGATGAAGGAATATTTCTTGGTTATTCATCTAAGAGAAAGGCATATAGATGTTTTAATAAAAGATTACATAAAATTGTTGAGAGTACAAATGTAAAGATTGATGAACAATTCAGAGGAACTTCAAGGTACATGGACTCTAAACCAAAAACATAAGTTATCACAAATGAACCTACAATGAATCCACCGGTACAGAATGATGATCCAGTTACTCCAGTATCATCAGAGGATTCCACAGTAATTGAAGAACAACAGTAGACTAAGACATTCCGGTATGTAAGACTGAATTATTTTGAAGATCAGATAATTGGAAACAAATTTAAAGGAGTTATGACAAGAGGAAGATTGGCAAATGAAGAGGTATGTCTTATTTCTCAAATTGAACCATTATCTATCAATGAGGCATGTGAAGATAAATTTTGGATTAAAGCTATGGAAGAAGAATTAGGACAAATTGAGAAAAATAATACTTGGACATTAGTTCCCCGGCCTAAAGATAAAAATGTAATTGGAACCAAATGGGTATTTAGAAACAAACTTAATGAAGATGGTAAGGTTGTCAGAAATAAAGAAAGACTAGTATGTAAGGGATATTCTCAGAAAGAAGGGGTTGATTACAATGAAACCTTTGCACCGGTAGCCAGAATTGAAGCAGTTAGATTATTCTTGGCTTTTGCAACTCACAAGGATTACAAAGTTTATCAAATAGATGTTAAATGTGCATTTCTGAATGGAGATCTTGAAGAGGAAGTTTACATTGAACAACCTGATGGATTTTCTTTGACAGATGACAATAATATGGTTTGTAGATTAAGAAAAGCTCTGTATGGATTGAAACAAGCCCCAAGAGCTTGGTATGCAATATTGGATAAGTATCTTTTAAAGATTGGTTTTACTAAAGGAAATGCAGATAGCAATTTATATTACAAAGTAACTAATGATGACATCTTGATTATTGAAGTATTTGTTGATGATATAATCTTTGGAGGAGAAGATGGATTATGTAAAGAATTTTCTCTTGAAATGCAGCAAGAATTTGAAATGTCTATGATTGGAGAAATAAAATTCTTTTTAGGATTGTAGATTTTATAGACTAATAAAGATATATTTTTGAGTCAATCTAAGTACTTGAAAGAACTACTTAAGAAATTTGGGATGGAGAACTCTAAACCAGTAAGCACACCTATGACTACAAATGACAAATTATTTCAAAGGGATGAATCTACACCTATTAATCCAACTAGATATAAATCTATGATAGGAGGTTTACTGTATTTGACACAAACCAGACCTAATATTATGAATGCAGTATGTATAGTTTCTAGATTTCAGAGTAATCCTAGGGAAAATCATGAATCAGCAGTGAAAAGGATTTTTTGGTACTTACAAGGCACAACAAATCTTCGATTATGGTATCCTAAAGATGAAAATTTTGATCTATGTGCATATACAGATGCAAATTGGGTAGGAGATGTGGATGATAGAAAAAGCACCATTGGAGGAGCATTCTTTCTTGGAAAGAGATTACTTTCTTGGTTAAGTAAGAAACAGAGTTGTACATCTTTATCAACATTATAATCATAATATGTTGCAACAGCAACAAACTGTACACAGGTACTTTGGCTTAAGAAAATGTTGAAAGACATAAAGGTAAAATGCAAGGAACCCATTGCTATATACTATGATAACACTGCAACAATTGATATATCTAAAAATCCAGTATTACATTCTAAAACAAAACATGTTTCTATCAAACTAAATTTTCTAAGGGAAAAAGTTGAAGAAAAAGAGATAAAACTAGTTTATGTGAATACTAAAGAACAGCTTGCAGATATTTTCACAAAACCTTTTCCTATGGAAACTTTTGAGTATCTCAGAGATCAACTTAGAGTCATACCACCACCGATAGAGACTTAGACAGTTGATGATTGTCATCAACTGGCAGAATTAAATGGACAAATCTTTATTCCAATATTTGATGAGGAAGCTACCTCAAAGGGGGAGTAGTTGGTATATTGAATTGGTTGGTATTTTGTATGAACTTGACCTTTTGTGACTTTGGCATTTGATGTCAAAGGGGGAGAGATATCTATGGAAAAACACATTATCTTCTAGTAAAAGAGATTTTTAAGGAAGAAATTTTGAAAAATATATCTAAGGAGAAATTGGTATTGCTACTCCTAGGGGGAGAAATGGAGATATTATTTGGCATTTCTGTTCTAGCACTGTGATAGTTTTTCCATCTTGTGTTGCCATCAGTGCCAAAGGGGGAGATTGTTGGTATTTTGGTATGGTTTTGTCATTGATGTCAACACCTACTGAATACACCTACTTTGGAGATCCAACAACATTCACCGGCAAGCAGTAATTTGTGCAATAGTTACTGGTATATGGTTAACCGGTAGGATATAATATTCACCGGTACCTGGAATGACATGGAAGACACTTGGTAATGTCAAAGACATCATGTGGACACTTTATTTTGAAGTAATAATCATTGGTATATTCATATTTGCAAATTTGCTTTTACCAGCAAATAGGTCCAGGTTATCTAGGGGTACACCGACAAGTTTTTCTTTTCCAGATCAGCATGGCACGCTATGGAAATGATTTATTATTGTTGTAAATGCATTAAGCCAACATGTTTAATCAGTTATTGCATCGGATAGTATATTATTTGTAAAATGTTTTTATTGTAATATCTTGTAGAGCCGACCTAATAAAATTGGTCTTAGGGTATAGTATAAATGTAAGATCTTATTTGTAAGATCAAGTGTGGAATGCAAAAAAAAGATTTAATTGAAGGTATATGCGAGATCAAGCAGAGGCATACACGAATACATCATTTGAAGGTGAAGTTAGGTTTTTGTAGAAGCATATTAGCATTACACTAGTACTGAATCCAACATATGAAGATTCAATTTTGTGCAGTACATTCTTATTGGATTTAACCATCCAACTGTAGTCAATGTGACTCCCATTTGTGATTGAGCAGTGAGCTCTAGGTTGTTGGCCTTTCTGCATGTGCAAACCCCTTTTTGTACACTTACTATTTGTAGTAGTATCATCTGATTGTGGGTAAGGTTTCCCACCATGGTTTTTCCCCTTACAAGGTTTCCACGTACAAATATTGGTGTCATGTGTTGTTGATGACTTTGTGTTTATGTTTCATGCATTAACACTTACCGGTATAGCAATTTACTGTTAACACTATCTACCGGTATACTTAACTAATTCACCGATATTAAGAATTAAGTCGGTTAATAATTTTTTTGTTTGAATTTATTAGACAACTGATTCACCCCTCCCCTCTCAGTTGTCTCCGGGACCTAAGATATGGGCCCTGGACTACTCTGACTACACTAGGTCTATTTTGGGGCACACCTAAACCCACACCCTGGAAAGGTTGGATGTCAAAGTAGTTCACATATATTCCTAAAACAAACTTAGCATACAATTTTTTGATGAAGTAGAAGGGGACATCAAGATTTTTGTTGGGTGGTTTATTGAAAACCATCCATTAGCATTGTGTTGTCATTGATTTCAATCGGTATAGGATGTAAACCATTATGGGAGATTGATAAGCAATGTTGTCATTGATGAATACCAGAAATGGTGCCTCAACTAGCATAATAGGTCACTAGTATGGAAGAGAAGGTCATCTAGCATAATTGTCACAACCCTCCTTATCACCTTTGGATTTAAAATACAAACTCTATTATATTTCTTTTGGATAAACTATTGAATGAATATTATAAAGGGATAAAAATAATAAAACACACACACACATGGAAAATATACTTTTTTCTTAATTGTTTATTTAGTTTTCCTCAGCCAAATTATGGCACATGTTGTAGGAAGAATAAGAAGCTTCTAGAGGCTTCTCCACCACCTTGCATGTAACTCCTCCCACTAAGTCTAATCAATTTGCATGAAGGCCAAAATTGGGAAAGAATCTCTTTTTTTAAATTAAAAATTTAGGTCGTGGAATAGGGGGATTTTTCTTATAAAAGATATACAAGTTTTCAAAAAAAAAGGGAGTTGGTTATTCCATAAAGAAATTCTTCTCTCAAGTAATCTTTTTCTTTGGTAGTCATATTTCATTTTTGAAAATAGCTAAGATTTTCTTTGGAGGGATTCTTTCAAGTTTGAAGATCAAGGGAGGTTGATTGAAGGATTCATAGGGGATTCTTCATTTGCAAGTATCCAGGCTTTTCTTCTTATTTAGTTTTATTTTGAATCATGCAATTTTACTTTTGCTATGAATTAAATTAGATCAATCTTGGTTTAATACATTGCTGAAATTAGTTTGAAATCTGTTTTCAATTCCTTATTGTAAATTGGATTTTGTTGTGGATTAGTTTGAAGAATTAAAATATTGTCTTTCAATAGATTGGAATTTTGTTAGTTTGAAGAATTAAAATCTTGTTTCTTATCTAATTGTTGTATATTAGATTAATCTTATTTTATATGCACACCGTGAATTAAATTTAAAGAATAAAATCTTACTTTTTTTTCTTGCTATGGACGAATCAAATCTTCTTGCAAATCTCAGTATACTTGTTATTTTGGTTGTCTCTGTAAATTTTAGATTGAAAAATGGATTGTAAATACACCTTATGAGCTTGCATTTACTAGCATAATAACTCTCTGGGTTATTCACTCCTGTGAATGAACTCTTATTGTTTAAAAATCTACTCTCTATGTCTAATTAAATTAAATTAAACAGTTATTTGATTTCCTATATTATTCATGTTTTATTTTTCATAAGTCAATACCCCTTTGTTATATAAATTATATAAATATACATACATACATACATACATACATACATACATACATACATACATACATACATACATACATACATACATTCATACATACATACATACATACATACATACATACATATATATATAAAATTCGTTTCGAATAAAAGAAAAAAAAAGAGAAGGTGAAATGCATATTAATGCCGATGATTAATGGTGGTCAAAGCTAATAACTCTGCATGGTGTAACAGACGGTCATTGTAACCATCAAAGAGGGACAGCGGTAACCCCCACTACCCTATGGTCACTGTTACGGTAGTCATCCGTAGGGGAGTGGGGGGGCCCGTGGGGTCCCCTCAACCCCTATGGGCTTGCGCATGCAGGACCGCAGGGGGTGATGAGACCCATGGTCCCCATCCCCTATTCAGCCCATTTAATATTTAAACAATGTGTTTTTTATATATCATTACACTTAGAAATTACGATGGGTTTTTTTTATAATTTTAATTAAAATTTATTTTTATATAATTCTTTTTTAAAAATATATAATCATTTTAATTAAAGTTAATCTTCATAATTGCGTAGTTAAATTTTAAAGTTAATAAATTAGTAAGAGATTGGAATCATAAAATTATTATTGTCTCAATCCCCTTAGGGATTTGTTGGATTATTTGATCAATGACTTTTGACTCACTTAAAAACAAATAAGTCTTATTATTTCGATTTGATCCAAAATTTCAAAAAGTATAAACTAATTGCCATTAACTCTATAATTAATTATTCTCACGATAGGAGTAAACACTTCTTCATTTTGTATGCAAATGACACTACTTTTGCATTGCATTTATATTAATTCGCATTCATTATCTTCATGCAATTGCACGTAAGTTCAAAATTATCATTATCATGCCAATACATGTATTAATTTGTTTAGTTGTAGAAAAATGGTATTTCTCGTTTCCAAATAGTATTTAAGTGTCACTAAAGTTCACAAAGTTTAAAGTTATGTACATTCATTTCATAATTATATTCAAGCATGATGTTTTCATAAGCTCTTAGTTTAGAAAATACTCAAAGGAAGTTGGAAAACCAAAACTAGCAGTGTTCGGTATATACAGTGCCTCTGGGTCATGCTTATGGGTAATGTTGTCATGTTGAACTACTGCACTTAATGCCTAATAAAGCTGCATCAATGACATCTGTGGCATCGTCCCTATAAATCGTCGGGGAGTAATAAGGGACACTTGGAAGTTAAAATCCAAGGGGCGGGTAATCCCCCTTGGATCGATAATCTAATAAGATAACTTGAAAATGATTTCACATCCGTTGAGATAAACCATAGTAAACCCCTTTTAGGGATGGCTAAGTTAAATGCTTTTATGAAATTGATTTCCTTTTTATCTTGAAGAGATATCGATGATTTGAAATTTGGTCAAGGGTGACGCTCATGATAAGAATTAGGATCTAGTTATTTTAGGCCACAAGCAATAGGCCATCTTGAGCCTTGCTTAAGCGCTACCATCGTGGGTAGCAACTGCAGAGAAACTGTCTGGGACATTGACCCTAGAAAGCGTTGCGTACCCACAAATTAGTTTACATCAAACCATAGAATAGAAAATAGAACTACATACTTTACGCCTTGATCCCGTGCTGAAGCGGGTATGTAGGCAGTCTTGGGATGGAGTTGTCCCTCATACTCAGGCATTCGTGGGTGGGGTCTGGGCTTGGTTGAGTAAGAATCCTATTTGTAAGATAATATAATTAAATTGGAAAAAGAAATTCAATGCATACTCGGAAGGAACCCCGTATGGATTCGCTTGATTTCCTAAGGCTTTAAGCCAAATTCCGAGGTGGAACTCAAGCTTGTATTATTTAATTACTCCTAAGGATGGCGACCTCGGTGCACTTCTGTTAGAAGAGTGTAGTACTTAGTGAGTGGCTCAGGACTTGAATGGTCTCGATGAGTCTAAGTCGCTAGCCAGAGCATCTCCTATCCTGTTTGGATAGATGCCTACCCCGCATGGATAGATGCCTATCCCGTATTGGATAGATGGAAATTTTATGTTGCATATGGACAATTGCCTAACCCGTATGGTTAGATGCTCATCCTGGATGGATGAATGCCTAATCCTAATGGATGGATGCCTAGAGTATGCAATTGAATAAAACATAATGATTAAATTAAACACACAAAAAAAAAAGAATACTCAATTTTGTTGAATCAATCATGGTGGGTTATTATATGTGGTATCAGAGCAAAGGTTCAAATCTAGGCCTTGTGCTCACTTTAATTTATTCAACTAAGGGAATGTTTTGCAATGATAGAAATTAAATTTTAAAATCCTAAACCAAGAACTAACTACATAATTTAACTTTCAGGTAAAAACCTAGAATGGCAAGAGGAAGAGGAAGAGGAAGAGGAAGAGGAAGAGGAAGAGGAAGGGGTAATGGAAGACATACTAGGAGTCAAAGGGAAGAAAACCATGAGGAAAACCATGAAGAAAACCATGAAGAAAACCATGAGGAAGACCATGAAGAGGATCGACACATTCCAAGAAATAACAAAGATGGGGTCAAAGCTATAATCGATCTTCTAACCGAACAAAGAGATAAAATCAACTTTCTGGAACAATCAATATAGGACCTTAGGGAAAAGCAGAACGACTTTGAAAATAGAAGTGGTACCAAAAATGGAAACCCTGGTAGCAATCAAGGGAATATGGTGGGTAATAGAAAGGAAAATAACATATTGGAGCTCTCCAAGGACTTAAAGAAAATCACCCCTCCTAAGTTCGATGGGAGGAAGATTGGTGAAGGGGCTGAGAATTGGCTAAATGAAATGGAAAAATATTTTGAGCTAAGAGATTTTAGTGAAACAACCAAGGCCTTATGGGGTTCCTATCAACTCATAGGGGAGGCAGCCAGTTGGTGGACCAACACCAAGGAACAGAATGGGTATAGAAATGATATGGTCACATGGGATCAATTTGTTCACCACTTCTGAGATAGGTGGCTCCCTCAATTGTTCTTTGATGAGAAGGCGATAGAATTCCATAATCTACGTCAAGGGTCCCTATCCATTCAACAATATTGGGATAAGTTTGCCAAGTTGCTTAAATATGTACCTATGTACCAGAAAGATGAAGAAGGTCAAGCAAGGAAGTTCATTTTGGGGCTAAATACCAACATAGGGGCAGAGGTTGACATGCATGGACCCAAAAACATGAATGAAGTACTTGAAAAGTCCCTAAGGGAAGAGAGGAAGATTCAAACACTAGCAGGGCGGAACTATAATGGGAACCACTAATTTAAAAGGAAGAAAGAATTCAATGGAAACACTAATTTCAACAAGGGTCAAAGGAATAATTCTTTCGAAAGAAGACCACCTTGTTGGTATTTTGGTATGGTTTTGTCATTGATGTCAACACCTGCTAAATACACCTACTTTAGAGATCCAGCAACATTCACCGGCAATTAGTAAACTGTTCAAACAATCACCGGTATATGGTTAACCGGCAGGATATAATGTTCACCAGTACTTGCAATGACATGGAAGACACTTGGTAATGTCGAAGACATCATGTGGACACTTTTCCTTGAAGTAATATCATTGGTATATTCTTATTTGCATATTTTCTTTTATCGGCAAATAGGTCCAAGTTATCTAGGGTTACACCGATAGGTTTATCTTTTCCAGATCAGCACGGTATGCTATGGAGATGATTTATTATTGTTATAAAAGCATTAAGCCAACATGTTCAATCGGTTATTGCATCGGATATTGTATTATTTGTAAAATGTTTTATTGTAATATCTTGTAGAGCTGACCTACTAAAATTGGTCTTAGGGTATGGTATAAATGTAAGATCTTATTTGTAAGATCAAATGTGGAATGTGAAAAAGATTTAAGGAAGGATATATGTGAGATCAAGCAAAGATATACACGAAGACATCATTTGAAGGTGAAGTTAGGTTTTTGTAGAAGCATATCAGCATTACACCAGTACTGAATCCAGCATATGAAGATGCTATTTTGTGCAGTACATTCTCATTGGATTTAACCATCCAACTATAGTCAGTGTGACTCCCATTTGTGTTTGAGCAGTGAGCTCTAGGCTGTTGGCCTTTCTACATGTGTAGACCCCTCTTTGTACACTTACTATCTGCAGTAGTATCATCTGATTGTGGGTAAGGTTTCCCACCATGGTTTTTCCCCTTACAGGGTTTCCACATACAAATATTTGTGTCATGTGTTGTGGTTGACTTTGTGCTTATGTTTCATGCATTAATTCTTACCGGTACAACATTTCCTATTAACACTGTTTATCAGCACAATTAACTGTCTTACCGGTATTAAGCAATAAGTTGGCTAATAAGATTTTGGTTTGAATTTATTAGACAACTAATTCACCCCCGCCCTCTTAGTTATCCCTGGGACCTACAATTGGTATTAGACCCTAGTCCTCTTTTTTGTGGAAGTTTAACAACTTCAGGAGATCCAATGTCTACTAATTATTTCAGAAAGGATAGTCCTAAACTTGATGGAACCAACTATGGAATATGGAAAATCAGAATGGAGACACATCTAAATTGCATTGGTAAAGACATCTGGGAAGTTACTAAGAATGGTTATATTGCTGCTATAGCTGGTCAGCCTACTCCTATTACTTTAGCTAAAGATGAAGAAAATGATTGCAAAGCAAGAGAAGCACTTTTGAGTGCATTATCAGATCAACAAATCATGGGATTATCGGATAGATCTACTACAAAAGCTATTTGGGATCATTTGGAAACACTGAATGAAGGGGATTCCATAGTCAAAATTGTAAAACTTGAAAGCTTCTGATTCAGGTATGAACATCTGAAAATGGAAGAAGATGAAAGAATTTCTACTTTTATGGAAAGAGTAAATGAAATTGTTTTAGGTATCAAATGTTGTGGAGGAACTTTGAGTGAAGATGAGATTGTTTCAAAAATCTTAAGAGGTTTGCCACCGGCATATAAAATGAAGGTTACTGCTATTAATGAGTTAAGAACAATGCCTAATACATCAGTAACTAGGGATACATTGATTGGAAAACTTTCAGCTTTTGAAATTGAGGAATTTGGTCCTGTTGCTACTATAAAAATTGATTTGGCCTTCAAAGCATCAACATCATCTGCTCCATCTTTTGACAAATCAGACTGGAGAGCCTTTTATGCAAGAGAACTTGAAGAAACTAGGAAGGAGAATGAAGAGCTTGAAGAACTTGAAGCACTATTTGCAAGAAAAATGTCAAAAGGTCCAATTGGAAGTAAGTATGAAGGTAAAGCACCCTTTAAATGTTTCAACTGCAATAAGATTGGTCATATGGCTTCAAGATGCCCTGATAAACATGCTAGACTAAGAGAAGAAGCTAGAAGGGCATACAAACCTAATCCTGAATATCAGAGATACAGATTTAAGAAAAACAAAGATAAATCTTGTTACATCACTGATGAAGGTGTGACTGATGATTCTGATGAGGATCCAGCAGACAATGGATGGGTCTTTATTGCTATAACAGAAGAACAACGAGTACCTATTGATCCACCAGTAGAACAAGCCCTAGCAGCTAAAGTTGAATCAAAGGATGAATGGATTATTGACTTAGGATGCTCACATCACATGACTAGAGACAAAGGCAAATTCTTGAACTTTCAAGAATACAATGGAGGTTTAGCAAGATTCAGAGATGACAAAGCCTGTTCAATCAAAGGTAAGGGTTCAATATCTCTTGATGGTACACATAACACTGACAATGTTTACTATGTTGAAGGATTAAAACATAATCTTTTAAGTGTTGGTAAATTAGTTGGGAAAGGTTTTCAATTACAATTTAAAAATGGAAAATGCAAAATCATGAATAGAACTGGTTTGGAAATTTCAACTGGTAATCAAACTAGAGGTAATATCTTTCATTTGAATAACAATGAAAAGGCATGCTTAATTGCACATATAGATGAAAGTTGGCTATGGCATAAAAGACTATGTCATGTAAATTTTGATTGCATGGTAAAAATCAGTACTTCTAAGGCAGTTAAAGATCTACCTAAAATTATGAAACCTCAAAATACAATTTGCAAGGAATGTCAATTTGGAAAACAAGTTAGAACTAGTTTCAAAAGTATTCTAGAAAAATCCAATAATGCTCTTGATTTAATTCACACTGATTTATGTGGTCCGGCTAGAACTAAAAGCTTACAAGGTGATAGATATTTCATGCTAATTATTGATGATTATTCTAGAATGTGTTGGGTTACTTTTCTCAGGGAAAAATCAAAAGCACTTGGGAAGTTCAAACTATTCAAAGCAATGGTTGAAAATGAAACCGGTAAGAAAATTAAATGTTTAAGATCAGATCAAGGAGGAGAATTCACATCTAGAGATTTTAATACATTTTGTGAAGTAAATGGAATCAAAAGATAGTTATCAACACCTCAGACACCACAATAGAATGGAGTTGTTGAAAGGAAAAATAGAACTATTTTGGATGCAGCAAGAAGTATGTTATCAAAAGCAAATCTACCACATGTGTATTAGAGAGAGGTAGTAAGCACTGTTGTCTATACATTCAACAAAGTTCACATCAAAGGTGAAACCAGTAAGACCCCTCATGAACTATGGTTTGTTAATACTCCTACTCTTAAGTATTTCAGAATTTTTGGAAGTAAATGTTATATTAGAAGAGATGAGTATATTGGCAAGTTTGATCCTAGAAGTGATGAAGGAATATTTCTTGGTTATTCATCTAAGAGTAAAGCTTATAGATGCTTTAATAAAAGATTACAGAAAATTGTTGAGAGTACAAATGTAAAGATTGATGAATAATTTAGAGGAACTTCAAGGTATATAGACTCTGAACCGGTAACAAAAATTATGATAAATGAACCAACAGTAAATCCACCGGTACATAATGATAATCTAGTTACTCTCGTATCATTAGAGGATACCATAGTAATTGAAGAACAACAACAGACTAAGACACCCCGGTATGTAAGACTGAATCATTCTGAAGATCAGATAATTGGAAGCAAATTTAAAGGAGTCATGACAAGAGGAAGATTGGCAAATGAAGAAGTATGTCTTATTTCTGAAATTGAACCATTATCTATCAATGAGGCATGTGAAGATAAATTTTGGATTAAAGCTATGCAAGAAGAATTAGGACAAATTGAGAAAAATAATACTTGGACATTAGTTCCCTGGCTTGAAAATAAAAATATAATTGGAACCAAATGGGTATTTAGAAACAAACTCAATGAAGATGGTAAGGTTGTCAGGAATAAAGCAAGACTAGTGTGTAAGGGATATTCTCAGAAAGAAGGAGTTGATTACAATGAAACCTTTGCACTGGTAGCCAGAATTGAGGCAGTTAGATTATTCTTGGCCTTTGCGGCTCACAAGGATTACAAAGTTTATCAAATGGATATTAAATGTGCATTTTTGAATGGAGATCTTGAAGAGGAAGTCTATATTGAACAACCTGATGGATTTTCTTTGATAGATAACAATGATATGGTTTGCAAATTAAGAAAAGCTCTGCATGGACTAAAACAAGCTCCAAGAGCCTGGTATGCAAGATTGGATAAGTATCTTTTAAAAATTGGTTTTACTAAAGGAAATGTAGATAGCAATTTATATTACAAAGTAACTAATGATGACATTTTGATTATGGAAGTATTTGTTGATGATATAATCTTTGGAGGAGAAGATGGATTATGTAAAGAATTTTCTCTTGAAATGCAGCAAGAATTTGAAATGTTTATGATTGGAGAAATAAAATTCTTTTTAGGATTGCAGATTTTACAGACTAATAAAGGTATATTTTTGAGTCAATCTAAGTACTTGAAATAACTACTTAAGAAATTTGGTATGGAGAACTCTAAACTGGTAAGCACACCTATGACTACAAATGACAAATTATCTCAAAGGGATGAATCTACACCTATTAATCCAACTAGATTCAAATCTATGATAGGAGGTTTACTATATTTGACACAAACCAGACCTGATATTATGAATGCAGTATGTATAGTTTCTAGATTTCAAAGTAATCCCAAGGAAAATCATGAATCAGTAGTAAAAAGGATTTTTCGGTACTTACAAGGCATAACAAATCTTGGATTATGGTATCCTAAAGATGAAAATTTTGATCTATATGGATACATAGATGCAAATTGGGATGGAGATGTGGATGATAGAAAGAGCACCACTGGAGGAGCATTCTTTCTTGGAAAGAGATTAGTTTATTGGTTAAGTAAGAAATAGAGTTGTACATCTTTATCAACAACAAAATCGGAATATGCTGCAGTAGCAACAAACTATACTCAGGTACTTTGGCTTAAGAAAATGTTGAAAGACATAAAGGTAAAATGCAAGGAACCTATTACTATATATTGTGATAACACTGCAGCAATTGATATATCTAAGAATCCAGTATTACATTCTAAAACAAAACATGTTTCTATCAAACTGAATTTTCTAAGGGAAAAAGTTGAAGAAAAGGAAATAAAACTGGTTTATGTGAATACTAAAGAATAGCTTGCAGATATTTTTACAAAACCTTTGCCTAAGGAAACTTTTGAGTATCTCAGAGATTAGCTCAGAGTCTTACCTCCATCGGTAGAGACTTAGACAGTTGATGATTGTCATCAACTGGCAGAATTAAATGGACAAATCTTTTATTCTGGTATTTGATGAAGAAGCTACTTTTTAGGGGGAGTAGTTGGTATATCGAATTGGTTGGTATTTTGTATGAACTTGACCTTTTTGTGACTTTGGCATTTGATGTCAAAGGGGGAGAGATATATGGAAAAACATTAATGAAAAATATATGGAAAAATGCATTATCTTTTTGAGGAGAGATTGGTATTGTAAATAAATCTTTGTATAAACACATATTACTCCCAGGGGGAGAGTTGGTTTTTGTACTTGGCATTTCTATTTTGGCACTTTGATGGTTTTTCCATCTTGTGTTGCCATCAATGCCAAAGGGGGAGATTGTTGGTATTTTGGTATGGTTTTGTCATTGATGTCAACACCTGCTAAATACACCTACTTTAGAGATCCAGCAACATTCACCGGCAATCAGTAAACTATTCAAACAATCACTGGTATATGGTTAATCGGCAAGATATAATGTTCACTAGTACCTGCAATGACATGGAAGACACTTGGTAATGTTGAAGACATCATGTGGACACTTTTCCTTGAAGTAATATCATTGGTATATTCTTATTTGCATATTTGCTTTTACCGGCAAATAGGTCCAGGTTATCTAGGGTTACACCGGCAGGTTTATCTTTTCTAGATCAGCACGACACGCTATGGAGATGACTTATTATTGTTATAAAAGCATTAAGCCAACATGTTCAATCAGTTATTGCATTAGATATTGTATTATTTGTAAAATGTTTAATTATAATATCTTGTAGAGCCGACCTACTAAAATTGATCTTAGGGTATGGTATAAATGTAAGATCTTATTTGTAAGATCAAATGTGGAATGCGAAAAAGATTTAAGGATATATGTGAGATCAAGCAGAGATATACATGAAGACATCATTTGAAGGTGAATTTAGGTTTTTGTAGAAGCATATCAACATTACACCGGTACTGAATCCAGCATATGAAGATGCTATTTTGTGTAGTACATTCTCATTGGATTTAACCATCCAATTGTAGTCAATGTGACTCCCATTTGTGTTTGAGCAGTGAGCTCTAGGCTGTTGGCCTTTCTGCATGTGTAGACTCCTCTTTGTACACTTACTATCTGCAGTAGTATCATCTGATTGTGGGTAAGGTTTCCCACCGTGGTTTTTCCCCTTACAGGGTTTCCACATACAAATATTTGTGTCATGTGTTGTGGTTGACTTTGTGCTTATGTTTCATGCATTAATTCTTATTAGTACAGCATTTCATGTTAACACTGTTTACCGACACAATTAACTATCTTATCGGTATTAAGCAATAAGTTGGTTAATAAGATTTTGATTTGAATTTATTAGACAACTGATTCACCCCCCCCTCTTAGTTGTCCCTGGGACCTACACACCTCCTAATCAATATCAGAGGAATGGAAATGATAATAATAGGGGCAATAATAACAAAGGCAATATTAGCAGAGGCAACTATAACAGGAATGACTAGTAGAACAAGATAACTTATCCACCCAGGGCCAATGAAACAAGGAATGATCCCCCTAGAAATCAAGGTAGGAGAGGTCCTCCAGGTGGATGCTTCATGTGTGGGGAAAACCATTTTGCTAGAGACTACCCCAGGATGCAAGGACAAATTAGGGACAATCAACCCCAACAAGGGCCCCAACAAAGGATTCATGTAGCGGTTAGGAACCGAAGACGAATATACTAGAATGTTCCCGTGGAAACTATAGGTACACTATTTGAACAACCAATATCAATTCTAATTGACACTGGATCATCTGAATGTTTCATCTCACCTAAATTAGTAAACAAATATGCATTAAAAGTTAATCAAATGGAGTCATCATGGACTGTTCAATATGGGGATAAGGCAACTAGGGAAGTAACTAAGTGTTTGCCGGGGGCAAGGGTACAATTTCCTGAGTTCAAAACAAGGGTAGATCTCTATGTGGCACCCTTAGGATTATATGATATAATTATTGGAATGAGTTGGTTAACAGACCATCAAGCTAATGTAGATTGCTATAACAAAGTTGTTGAATGTTTGGATGATGGGGGGAATAGGGTCAAAATCCAAGGAAAGTTTAAACCCATTAATATAGAAACCATCTCAGAAATGCAATTAAAGAAGGAAAGGAGAAGAGGAGGCCAAATCTATATGGTTGAAATTGATGAAGGAAAGGAGGAAAATACACCAACATTTGAAAATACCCCTTTCTTAAAGGAATTTAAGGATGTTTTACCAAAAGAATTACCTGGTTTACCCCCTAAAAGGAAGTTTGACTTTTCTATCGAAGTACTCCCAGGAGCTGAACCAGTATCAAGGGCACCTTACCGGATGAACATAGCTGAATTACAAGAGCTCAAAATGCAATTAGAGGAACTCTTAGCTAAGGGATTAATAAGGCCAAGTGTATCACCATGGGGAGCGCCAGTCTTATTTGTTAAGAAGAAGGATGGAACCTTAAGGTTATGCATCGACTATAGGATGTTGAACAAAGTCACAATAAAGAATAGGCATCCCTTACCTCGCATAGAGGATATTTTTGACCAAATGAAAGGAGTGGCAGTTTTCTCAAAGATACATCAAAATAGTCATGTATCAGAGAGAGAGTATTTCTAATAAATTAGCCACTGACAAGCTTGATTAATTTTTGTCTTCCAAACTTGCATCTCACTTTGTGGAACCTTTTGAGATCTTAGAACCCTTTGGTGAAATAGCTACTATATAGTGAAATTCATCATTTCAACTTCTAATTATAAATTTATTTAAGTCTTGGCTCCATATATCCCAAAACTAGAGGATAACTAAGCACAAGGGAATTCACCACTGCCCCCTATTGTCCTTCTTTTCCATAGAAAGCCCACATCTCTCAACTAAATAAGGAGTAATAAAAGAGTTTGAAGCTCCTGAATCAAATAAAATAGGGCAAGGGATATGACCTATCACATTTGATGTCTAAACCATGGTGGTCTGGTGCTTGGCTTGACGATTATCAACCACCGTGAACACCCTATTATTCCTGCCTAAATCTCCAACAGTGGGCTTTGTTGGAGTTGTCCTCTTCTAACCTGATGTTTGAGATGTGCACTGAGGACAATGAACTACTATATGACCCTGGTGTCCAGAAGAAAAACATCCTCTCCTATCTTGAAGTCTACTCCCAGAAGTGACACTCGCTTGTTGGACACTGCCTCTACTAGAAGCTGGCTGTGAACTCTGGGTTGGCTATGTAGGAGCATGTCTCCTATAACATTGCTGACAGCTATGACTCCTCCTAGCCAGAAATCTAGCCCCTCTTGAAAAACTCTGACCCTATGTCTGCTTCCTCTTGAATTGTTGGCATCTACAAAAAAGAGGAGGGGTGGCTTCTTACCACATCTGAAGACTGCTGCTAAGAACCTCTGGTAGCTATACCTGTAACTAGGGCACTAACTACCTATCCTCTTATAGTAACCCCCTGTACTTGAGGAGTGATTCTCCTTGGTGATCCTCGCCTTCTTTGTGGTGACCTGTAAAGTATTAGGTTCGTGCATGCGAACCTCTCTACAAATATAATCCCTAAGACCCCACACAAAGTGTTGTAAAGCATAGTCTCTCTTGTCACTATCTTTGCATATTGTCTGAGCTTAAAGAATCTCCACTCATACTCATCAACTATCATCCTTCCCTATCTCACATTATGGAACTCATTTGTCTTACACTACCTCCAGTGCTCTACCAAAAATCTGGCTTGGAATCTCTCCAAAAAAAACTCCAAAGTAATTGTGGTAATGTCTAGCCCTAGTTTCCTCTCCTCTTTACGTCACAAAATGGAATCAAAGTCACATAGGTGCATGATGGTGCACCTGTCCTTGGTGTTTCTACTATATGGGTTCATAGAAAACACTGACTTAGATCTAACAACCATGTGTCAGCCTCCATCCCTGTGCCTAAACCGTCAAAAGTGGGAGGAAGATCTCTCAGTAAATCTCTCATGTGGCTAGCTACTACCTCCTCTTGATAAACCTCAACTCTCCTCCTAGGAGGGGAGCGCAAGCGCTCTCTCTCTTGATGCCCTGACTAGTGAGACTCCTCTTGTCAAACCTCACCCTATCTAACCTCATCATGCCTTGGCCTTAAGTGGCCAAGAAGCTCCTGTAATACTACAACCAACTGAGATATCACATTGCCTCTTGGCTGATCCTGGCGTGGCTTGTTGTGATGTGACCTCTTTGAAACCTTGGGGTGAGGACTCTCATGAACAATTGTGTGACCACCTAGACCACGTCCATGAACTGGTCCACCCCATCTATGCATAGTAGACATCCTTACTGGATAAATACAAGGGAAGACTAAAAGCTACTGAACTAGGAGTTACAACACATAAGAAACAGGGATAAAGCCATTGGCTAATGTCTAACTAGCATAATGGGCTCAAGCATAACCAGAGTACCTAGTGTAGAACTTGAAACTCATAAGCTATGCTCTGATACCAATGTGTAGTGTCCGCCAATAAAACCTAGAGAAACTTACTACAGCTAGATCCAAAAGAGTGGAATAATTTTTTTTTTGTTTACTAACAAGGTTACATCTAACTCAATCTAGACATTAAGTTTACGATTTAGTTCAATAGTTAAAATCTAACATTAAGTATTTAACCATTTCTTCATACATTGCATTACTATCACAAGTGAAGACATGTTTAAAAGGTTCAATTGCTTAGAAGGCTCCAATGTTTCCTTGGGGTATTGATGCCACTACTAAATTTTATGTCATTTATGGTTTATGGTCAATCCATTTAAGTTACCATTAGTAATAGTTCACTTTTTTTGATCTTAATGGTCAATCCTTATCATAAAACACAATTATAAATTCATGTATGCATATTATCCTATATCATACACTTCACATGATATCCTACTATTGTTGTCCACTACTAAATGCATCGACTCACAAGCATGCTCATTAACCTACTAATGCAACTTACATGTTCATGATTGCTATTTATAGAACATTAGTTTCATGACAGCCATAACATAATTACATGAATTCTAATTTATCTCTTAATGATGCCTATGTACTAGGTTTCAATATAATTTGTAGGCTTAATGATATCCTAGTTTTCAAGCATCTAACTATATCCTCCATAGTTTTGTGTTTCCCTTGCTTTATCATTGATAGTTTAATTTTTCAAGAGAGCATTTTTAGATTCGATTGTGTGAAAGATTTTAGCATCAACGTTTCGGATCACACTTCATGATCCATCATCAGGATGAAGAGAGTTTAAGTTTTTTCGTTTAATGTCATTGTTCATATCATAGATCTCATAACTGTAAGCTAACAACCACTTAGTTTACATTCATATTCACATGAAGCTATTGAAGGTACAAGCATTTATTCATTCCCAATGCTAAAGATGTAAAATGAAGAATTGTGACATGAATAATTGTATTTCTGATTTAACTAATTGACAAATACATTTCAATTACACTTAACTAACCTATCTCATAAACTAAGCATGACAATTTCATTCATGACCTATGAGTCTAATTTAAGGAAATATACATGGTTAACAAATGATAGACATAACTAGTAAGAGTATATCATTTTCTTCTTTCTTTCTACTTACATTTTAATGTACCATCTAAAGTAACTCATGAATGTATTGTTGGTTGTTATGACATGGTATTACAATCGTGAGTATCACTCACTTCTTATACAACATTCTTAGATTAATACATGATTTATGTTTCTCTATATAAGGTAATCAATACATGAATCTATTCCAAGGGTTCAAAGTCAACATGAAGACAGCTCCAAGTCCACATACGAAGGCAACACCAAAGTGAAGGGAAAAACCCCAATGGAAAAAAGCTCCAACCACCTGACCAATGTGGAACCTACAAGGTACCACCCCTCGAGCTAGGAGATGTCGCTAGGTCCCAACTCACACACTAAACTAAGGTTGACTCTTTACCAAAGGGACTAACACCAAACAACCTCCATACACATACCATGCACTAGCAAACAAGAGAGAACAAGATGTTCCAAAGCCCGATAAAATATCATAACAAAATGAAAAAGTAAACAAGGACTCACACGTACAAGGGAGTGCCATCACATGCCAACCAAGAACAAGGCACAAGCCTATGGCATGCAGAGCCATCTCGACCTTGAGAGAGAAACCAAGGGAAATTATCTTACCATCTCCATGGTCTTCCTATGCTCAGCCTAAAACATCCTCTCTAGGATTGAGTCATGAGGCATAAGTCATTATCTTTTAAAATTATCTAACTACCCATTCCCATTCATTAATTAGTTATCACTTGATTAAAATATGGTAAACTCCCTTATGCCCAAAAGGTCTAGACTTCATGCATCCTTACAAGGAACCTCATGAAAGTCTATCTCTAATGACCCCCAAGTGTCATAAAGGATCCCACTCCCTCTACATGGATCTGAAAAAAATAAAACCAGAGGCTCTTATACAAGAAAAAGAAGTCAGACACAACACCAACAATGCGAAACCATGACACACATGTACCCAAAAGATTGAACAACAACACATGTAGAAGAATGATCCTCTCAACCAAAGAAATATAACGAACTCATGATGCCACTACACTAAAATATATCAACATCGTGAGATCTTCACACTCGCTACCACAAAATCAACGGTATGGTTATTTCCTCCTTATGGAAAAAATCATCATGAGGGAAAGTTAGAATGGGCAAGTAAATCTCATGATACGCAAGTAAAAACAAAAACCAATATTAACGATTGGTTTTAAATCAAAAGACACAAACAACCTCCGAATGCAAAACATAAACTGAAAAAGACTCTTAGTTGGGAAATGGTTGACTTAATGGCAATCCACATATACAGTGATTTGAGGGTACACTCGCATGTATATATATAAGTTTGTATGTAGATCCAATATCATTTAATATTACCAGATTACATGATAATAGTACTGACAATAAGGCCATCTATATATGTCATATTATCGTAATACTATTATTAATGCCACTCGAATATCATCCGACTTATTGGCGTTATATCATTGTTTTAATACTAAAATGCCTTAATCAAATTAAGACCCATTAACTTAATAATTATTAATCATATATATAATATATTTCATCTTAAATACTTATCAACCAACTTATATATACAATGATTATATTTATTATTTATTTTTTGTTGTTTTAAAAAAAACCATTTTAAATAAAATAGAACACATTTAAATAAAATAAAATATATTTAAAAATTAATAAATTACATTTTAAATTAAACCAAATATAGTATATTATATATAAAAACAAAATAAAATAAAAAATATATATATTTTGGTTTATTTTTGTGTGGTGCTGGAGCACCACGATAGGGAGGTGCTCACGACACCCCCCCATATCATGGGTGGTGATTCACAACACCACTCCATGATATGGAGGGTGTCGTAGCCCCTCCATATCCTGGGGTGTTGTGAGCACCTCACACCCCATGATATGGGGTTTCAACAGCAGGTCATCCCCCAATTTGCCCTTTTTTTATTAAATTTTATTTTGATTTAATTTTTTTTTTTGGTTAAGATCCAAATCAAATTTAACAGTCATATTGCCAAATGATAGTAGCCTTCTAGAAAAGATGGGGGGGGGGGGGGGCGGGGTGTTTAACAGCAATCAAAATGTAAAAAGAGTCCCATTTTTCAAAATTTCTTAGCTGGAAGGGAAAAGGGGGTTTATTCAGATATGGTTTTGAAATCAAGGGTTTTTTTTTGTTTTATTTCAACAATAGTTGTAAACAAAATGTCTTCGTTTACAAATTAAATCCCTATCAAATGCATTCAAGATTTGAACATATAAGAAGGTAAAACAAAGATTTCATTTTTTTTAATCTTATGATTTTAGCTTATGGAAGGAAGAAAAAGAAACAAAGCCCTACCTCTTCCTGAAGAAAACGGTAAAAAGGAAATTTGAGCAGCAACAAATCCACCAACAACAACCCTTCAACAACCCTTCGATCTCCCTAAATTCTCCAACAATCTTCCTCTCTCCAAAAACACCAAAAATCCCCAAAAACATGTGAAGAGAAAGGAATCCCCCAAAATGAAAACCCTATCTCTTTTTGTCAAGAGAAAATGGAATAAAAATAAATAAAATAAAATATTGAAATTGTCATATCTCATTTTATGGGGTTCTTAAAAAAAAATTTATTCTCTGATTGAGTTTTTGAAACAACTTTTAAAATAAAAGACGAGATATTAAAATGTAGTGAAGTATAATAAGTAAAATATTACAAATTATTCTCTCTTCTTTTGTCATTCAAATTACGTTATATATACATATACATATACATATACATATGTATATGTATATGTATATGTATATGTATATGTATAGATAGATAGATAGATAGATAGATATATACATATATGTTGGCAATTGACACTCTATTGGTTGGTTTCACTATGTTGTCATTGATGGCAACATGATTTTGGGTTCCGGCTTCATATGGTGTACCACCAGACACTTCATAGACTCTACACCGACATCGACACCGGCACCAGCAGGTTAGAAGATTTCTTTGGTCACTGGCAATGCAGGCTGACATGGTATAGTAAAGGTCATCGGTATTGGAGGCCGACACATCTTGGATCCAACATTGGCAAGTTGTTTTAATATTTATTCATTTATGTTATATGGCCGACATCTAATATGATATTGTATATATCCTTGTAAGCCAACATAAGGCATAAATTTGTATAGGATATATAAGGCATTTTGATTAGACCATTTTGATATGATAGGATGGATATATGGATATAATGTAATGCAAAATATATCAAAGAGATTATGTAAGTGAGGAATTTATTGTAAGGGTTATTCCAGCATAGAGGCTTAGGGTTTTAACTGGAACAAACAAAGCTTAAACCAGAATTGTATTCTGGCATAGGAGATGTTATCTTAGCAGTTCACTATTCTCTGGTTGTTGTCTAGTATGTTATGTAGTTAGTGAGGCTCTTATTGTGATTGAGCAGTGCGCTCTAGGCTGTAAGCCTTCCTACAAGTGCAGGCCCATCATATATTGTAATATCTCTTCATATGGTCAGTGAATTGATATTGTGGGTCACAACCACCATGGTTTTTTCTCATTGAGGTTTTCCATGTATAAATCTATGTTATGATTGTCATTTATGTGTTTGGCTTATTGATTGCATTACATCTTTCAATTTTATTTATATTGGTATATCGGTTGTGTATGCATGCTTTGTTAAGGTGAAAATATACTATTTTGGTATAACACTGATTCACCCTACCTCTCAATGTTATTGGTTTCCAACAATTGGTAGCAGAGTCTTGTGCCTCAGAGGAAGTTTAACAGCTTGAGGAAGATCTTGAAACTGGAATCATTGAATATGGCTTTGGAAAAGCAGCTTGAGATGGCACTTGAAGATTATGATGCTGAAAGATTGAAGAATTTAAAGCTATAAGATGAGTTGAATTCTGCTAAAGAATTTATTCTTGTCCTGCAAGATAGGCTATCATCTGTTCAAGCTAGGAGGAAGGAACTTCTGCAAAACTAGGATGATGAAGAGAAAAATGCACTTAAGGAACAATGTCATAAATTGAGTTAGGAGAACATGGTTATGAAGAATGAAATGCAAACTATGACTATGAGGATGTCTAAGGAGATTGAGGATAGAAAGAAAAAGGAAGAAAATCTTGTTGTATCCCTGAAGAACAAATTTGAAGAATGTGGTAGGCTGGTTCATGAAAATGATATGTTGAGAACTGATCTGGTACAATCCTAGAACAATAAGCAAGAGCTTGAGAGACAAATGGTAATACTAAGAGATGATTTAACTTCTACAAGTGTGTACAAAGAAAAATTCAAGATCAGGTCAGCATAGCTTGATGAGTTACTGAAGAGATAGAGGCAGACTGCAGATTCCAGTGGACTTGGATTTGAGCAAGGATAGAGTTCTGGTACTGCTAATGAAGATCAAAACCAATAGGCATAGCTGAGGAAATTCAATGCTTACAATTTCAATGGTAGATGTTTTGTTTGCAATAGATTTGGTCACATGGCTAGGCAATCTAGAAACAGAGAAAATTAGAACCCAGATTCTGCTTCCGATAAATTTTCTAAATGCAATAAAATTGGTTATAAGACAGAAGATTGCAGAATGAATGTGAAATGATATGCTTGTGGAAAATTTGGACATATGGCTAATTACTACAGGTCAAGAAATTTCACTGGTTTTAGCAAGGTAATTCAAAATAACAATGTTACATGTTATGCATGCAATGAAATTAGACATATTGCTAAGTTCTACTAAATCATAAATCCACCGGTTGGCAATGGAGGATCAAATGAAAAAGGAAAAGAGAAGGTTAATGAAATCCGACGAGATCATACTCAGAGATGGGTGAGGAAGACTGAAGAGCAATCATTAGATGGGAATGTCTCGGTTACCTATTCAATAGAAGAGGTTGCTCCTGCACCAGTAGTGAGCTCATCCAGTAACTAAGGCAGATGCCTTAAGGGTAGGCAAAATTTCATGGAATATTATGCATATGCCCCTAGAGGAGATTTTGGAAGATGTTCCAAATATTAGAAAGGATTATCTGACATTGATATGGTTAGAGTGTGATCCAGTATCTTTCACCAGTAGTCATTTATGTCAATGGAAGATTAGGGGTTTCTCTCGATGGATAAAAGGTTGAACACACTTCATTATTATTCACCTAGCATTTAGAGTGATTTCAGAGTGATTCAGAGTGACTTAATGCAATCATAGGTGATTCAAAAGCATTCATATTTCTTCTTGAACGATCACACTGGCGTTTGGAAGGATTTGTTGAAATTTTTCACTGGCACCGATCTAAAGGTATTTTTCTTGAATCATGGAAGTCGGATTATCTTATGTTCCTATTTTCATTGCAAATCAAACTATAGTAGAGGTTAAGGACTGCCCAAGGACAATATTCAAATGGTATCCACATGTGGCTACCAAGGAAGATTCAGTTGAAGCATTTTCTTGCATTCTGGAGGGAGTGGTATATGTAGAGGATGTTAGGGCATACATCCGTTGTCATATAGAGGACTTAGGAACTTTACAGATCAAAGGGATGTATATGAATGAACTCATGGGATAATCTGGTAAGATCAAACCGACATATCAACACATCAAAGATCTAGGGTTCATAGATATTTTGGATATTCTGGAGTTTGAGGATGAAATAGTCAGATATGTACTAAGCAGAGTACATGCGGAATTCATATGGCTGGACAAACCTTATAAAATTACTAAGGAAGCCATCCGGGAAATTATTGGCTTGTCATCAATAGGGCAACATCCAGATAAGAAAAAATCTAATGACTTCATGAGGTAGATCACTGGCGCCACATCAGATAAGAGATCAATGAAGGTCAGCACTATCACTAACACCGACATCAAGTTTGGCAGCATGGTTATAGGATACAAGGTAACTCAGTCTAACTGTCTGAATTTAGTTTCTAGCTCATGTATTTTGTCTGCATATAAGATGATGAGGGATAATATCAAGTTATATCTTTTTGGCTGGATGCTTGAGGAATTATTGATCAACTTAGGGAAAATTAAAGGTGATAAGAAGGGAACCTTTTGGTATGGAAACTTGTTAGTCTGCTTCATGCTATACTTTTTTAATGATACTCTCAGTTCTGGTCAGAAGCAATGGGCTTTTGACATCCCGGTAGGAAGACAACTATAGCAATCAATTGTTGCATTGGGAAGTCTGAGAGATGATAAGGTATGGGGTTACTTTAAAGCTTTTCAAAAATCTAGGAGGTCTAGAATAAGAGTACCTAAGCATATAGTAGAGAAATACTCTACCGACATAGGCTTCATGGTTAAGAAAGATGAGACCCTCATGGAGGCAGTCAAGCCCTAGAAGATTTGGATAGCAGAAATGGGCTATGAGGTAGATGCATTAATTCTTGATGCATATGCAAAAAATCTACTAGATGTAGAAATAGATGAAGCAAAGAAGCCCTATGGAACTGCTTAGCAAAAGACTCTTGAGGTTGAAACTGAGGAAAAACAAGAAGGAAAGGCAAGTAAATTTGTACAAGAGCTTTCAAAGGACATTAAGGCACTCATTGATGTTGTCCTGGAGAAAGGAAGAAAGAGAAAGGATCTAGTAGTTCACATTGAACCCGTAATTGCAGATTCTGAGTCTAAAGATGACAAACCATTAGCTTTAAAAAGGGTTGTGAGGAAGACACTGGAAGAACCTAAAGTGGAAGTAAAGAAACAATCGGTTAGGAAGGTCACCATCAAGTTACTGACACAAAAGTAGGCACCTAAGGCCACATCAACAACTGCATCCAGTACCACCAGAAGGAGGAAGAAGAGTGACATTGATTTGGCACTAGAGACTGGTAATGTGACTATTATACCACCTATGACTTGTGCTGAAATTGTTGACGAAATTACTAAGGATGGGATGCTGAAAAATATTAAGTCTTATTATGATACATTAGAAGTTGATGAATAGAGAGAGATAGAGGAAGCAATTCTATTGTATCTAGATATCTATAAGAAAGCATTAATAGAAATAGAAAATCAAATACCAATAGAGTTATATAACATGTTGAATGCTAGAAGGTTATCTACAATGCAAGAAGACAAACACATTAAGATGCAAGAATTTTTAGCTATCTGTGTTAGCATAACTCTAGATGAAATGGAAAAGACAATTGAGGCTACAGATAGGAAGGTATTCAATAGCAAACATAGAATAACTAGCTTGATGTTAGGAAGGATGAATGAGATAATAAAAGAAACATAGAAGGCTTGGATCAATTTTTTGGGAGAACACAGAGGATTCTTTACTTCACTGGAGACCAAAACTGAGACTATAGATACATTGGTTGAAGGGAAAGGTAAAGGGATCATGGGTACTCCACCCTCAGTTTTGAAGAATATCAAAATAGTGGAAATTGAACCACTGGTAAATGTACAGACAAACATAGAGACACTGATTAATGTTGAGAACATTGTACAGGATACTAACATTGAGGAAAATTGTCCTCCAGATACTAATGTATAGGTTGAGGATACTATTCCTAGAGAGGAACCGACAGTTGTACAGACTACACCAAGTGGAAAAGCCATTGGTGCAAGTGAGGAGGTATTAAAGGATAAATAATTAGATAAAACAGGGGAATCTGGTAGGGAACTAGTTGTTGTCACATCATTATTGACAATTGACACTTCTCTAGTTGAAAAGAAAACCATCATAGAGATGAGTCCCAAATAACTAATGATGATGGCTACTCAGAAACTGATGAAGGAGGGAACCACAAACAAAGGGATTATAGATCACTCCATAACTATTTTGCATAGATTGGTCTCGGAGTGTAAGATTGAAAATGAAGTGATCCCTTCCAGCAAGATTAAGGTAATAACTGAACACATATCAAAAGACTTTAAATCCTTACAACAGATCTCTAACCGACATGCACTTGAAAAATTTACTTTGGATAAGAGAGCCGCTTTTTATCAGATCATTAACAGAGAGAAGAAAAAAATTGAGGAGAAGCTAATTTTGATCAAAAATTATTTGAAACAATGTACTAATATATACAGGGTCTATTGCAATACTAAGATACTTACAGCAAATGTAGATAAAAAGATAAAAGAGATACAAGAGAAAATTGCTAAGATTGCTAACTCTTTTGATGGACTAATTTCATTGACAACATCTATTGATGGACAAATTTTGACTTCGGAGAATCAAATTTTTTCTCTTGAAAAGAAAAGAGATAAGATCATTTGGAGAGCTAGAAATCTCATAGGTTTGGTGAGTCCAAGATTGGATTCACTCAGTGTACATAAGAAGGAATGCTTGGATATGCTGGGAAAGCCCACACTGGAAAAGGTTAATGAGAAAGAATCACTTGCATATTTATTGAGTGGACTTGTATCTATCTCTAGCACATTCAAAACTGACTAGGATACTTATATGGAGTTACTTGAGAAAGCTTACCTGGAAATTTTGAAATTGGTCAAGCTCCGGTAAGACATTTTTGGAGTTATTTAGTGTATAGTTATTATTCTTTGACATTCTTTTTACAATTTTTTGGGCATTGATGTCAAAGGGGGAGTAGTATACATGTGAAAAAGAATGAAGAGTTGCATACTTTAGGGGGAGTTATAGAGATTTTGGATTATTGGAGTACTTTGCATATTCAGCTTAGGGGGAGCAGGGCAGGATGAAACGGATAGTTGAAACCATGACCATTTTTCACATGAGTGTTGCAATTGTAGCGTCCTAAAATTGTGACACTTGCAATTTTCGACTGCATTTCGGTCTTCATGATGGTGACGCAACATGGAACCTGAATGGAGACCCCGAAACTTGTCCACGACATCAAAAACTGCATTTTTCAAGCACCCTGGCCTGAACCTCCTTTGCACCCTGCTGTCCCGGGAGGTGGGACCAGAGCGCCCAGCGCCCTGGTCCTTCAGGACCAGAGCGCCCAGCGCCCTGGTCCTTCAGGACCAGGGCGCCCAGCACCCTGGTCCCTGGCCCTATTTTGGGCCCGGTCTCCTTTGGGACTTCGGGTCTTTTTGTTTGCAATTTGGAAATTACATTTCCTGGTCGGCCTAAGGTCGGGAAAATCAGTCTATCATCCCTAATTGACAAGTATATAAATGACATTTTCTCTCTCATTTTGGGAAGAAGAGGATATGATGGAAAAAGTGTGGAAACGATATTCAAACATTCAAGCATTCAAGCATTCAAGCATTCTTTCAAGCAATTGATCATTCCAAGTCTCCATTCAAGGCTAAGTGTTGCATTCAAGACAAGGATTCAACCATTGAAGAGGAGATCACTTACTACATGCTACATACAACATACAACATACAACAAACAACAACATCTATACCTTCACACATAAGGATACAAACATCCTTACAACAAGGTATTAGTACTTGTTTTACATTACAGACATTTACATTTACAGCAATTTCTCATTTCTTGGTTAATTCCAAAACCGGGGTTTGACCTAAAGGCAAACCCCTAATCCCTAACCCCCCAATCATCTTCACTTTTCTGTGTGTAGGTTGCAGGTACGCGGCTGAAACTAAAGATCTGGAATCCTGGTGCAGAGATGAACAGATCCCCCTTCGTTTCGCGGATTTTTCGGAGGACCATGTGCACGCCGGGCGCCATCGTCCCATCAACTTTTGCTCAAATTTGCAGGACAGCGTCGTATCGACATTTTACTACTAATTCCAGGTCCGCAGCTTCATCCTATATCCCTATCTCATTTTATAAGCGAATCTTTCTCACTTTCTATGCATTCTTAGCTTAATTCTTCTATCAACATTCTTTACAAAAGAGGGTAGCATTGTTGTCTTAACCCTTGAAACTCATTTAGAATCCAATCTTGCATTGTGTGGGATTGGATCTTGTGGGTTTCAACCCCTCTTTTGAATGTAAAGTCTCCCCTAAGTGAAAACCATCAACCCTAGCGACCTCCCTTCTCTCTCCTTGGAGTTGGAAGAGGGGAGAGCAACTAGGGTTCGATCAATTTTCCGCTTTACATTTTGGTGAACCCGACGTGAACATCCTTTCTGATTATTCATGGTTAGATCTAAAAATTGGCTTCCTCAATTACATTTCCATGTTGATCTTTTGCAAAATTTTAGAGGTTGATTGCATAAAAACCCTAAAATTTTCTTTTTGAAAATTGAACTTATGAAATATTTAATTGTTAATGCTTGCTTCAGATTTGCCCTTCTATTACAAATTTTCAATTCATATTTGTGCTTTGATTTTGAAAATTAAGTGGTTAAGTGTCAAAACCCTAATTTTTGAAACCCTCTTGATTCAACCTTTGTCCGACAATTTCACTGATCAAAACATCTCCAAATCAGCTGTAACTTTGGATTCTGCAATAAAATCACAATATCTTTCATCCCTAAAAATTTGGAAAAAAGTTGCGAGGACCGTGTGCACTCCGAGCACCATCATCCTCGACATTTTTTTCAAAATTTCGGGAGCAAGATCTTACTGTATTTTCCTGCTAAAATCCAGAATTTTGGCTAATTTTATCAATTACAACACTTTCAAAATTACAGTCAAAGTTGGTCTTGTGATTGCCTGGTTTAGGGCTTCTAATCATTCAAAAATTGTTGAAATTGAAATTTTGTGTCAAAATTGTGTTCTTACTGTCCTAAATCTGAAAAGTACGTTTGCATTCATTTGAAATTTCAATGCTTTATTCAAATTCTTGCAATTTGTGACTTTTGAAATTAAATGCTTAATTACAACAACTTTGATTTCCGCTTTCAAAATTGAATTTTGCATGAAATTGAGTCAATTTTTAAAATCCAAAACTTGCATTGCTTTTGGTATTCCCTCTAAAATCATAAAATTCAAAATTTCAGTTTCCCTCTCTTTTTCAAAATTCAAATTTTGCATTTTTCGACAATCTTGGTAGTGTTCAATTTTGAGATCGCAACTTTAATTTGGCCTATCTATAGATCGTAAAATCACTCAATCTTTTTAGGTTAGCTTTAAAATCATCATAACTTTCATCCCTGCAAATTTCGAAAAAAGTTGCAAGGACTGTGTGCACTCCGAGCGCCACAGTCCCGGACATTTTTTCTGAAATTTCGGGAGACTGTCATGATTGCATTTAACAGCTTAAATCTAGAAGATTGGCTGATTTTACTGAAAATTTGCTACCTCTAAAATTCAAAAACTTCTCTCCCTTTCTAGTGCATGAGTTTTACAACAATAAGCCCTACTTACACTATTCCCGTTAGACGAAGCCGTAGAATTAAGTCTTTTCGAGGTTTAATTACTGAGGAGATGGAACCTAATTTGAGTAGCCTTTTTAACAAAGACATGGGTAATTCCTCTAATCCTCCTAATGATGAAGAAGCTCTCCATGAGGTTTCTGTAGAACAACTTTCGAAATTGGATAACCAATTTGATGATTTTCGACAATGGATGTCTCAAGAATACCCCGATAGTCAAGCTCTTCCTTTAATTGAGGGTCTAAAACGCATGCTTCAAAGTGATAAGAATGGAATTGATATTTTGCGTGGTATTGCACACATTGTGGATTCGAATGTAATGCCTATGAAGAGTTGTGCCGAAACTTTAGGTTATACACAACCTCCCACTCAAGTCAATCATTCTATTCCTTTGACAACTTCTATTGCTAGCATACCTACCTTTACATCAAACATAATGACTACTTCTATACAAGACATTCCTCCTATGATCACCAGTCATGGGGGAAATCCTTCTTCAATTAACCCTCTTCCTTCATTTAATCCAACTTCTTCATTCATTCCTTCAATGAGTGTTCCTATTACATCTCCGCAAATGAACATGACGCAAGGGGGCAATTCATTCAACCATTTCATTCCTCCTTGTAGCGTTCCTCCTGTCCAATCATCTCCTATGACTAATTATCATAGTGTCCCCCCACCTTACTCTTTACCTTCTTTCAATAACATAACACCTCCATCTCAATCTTACACATCTAATATGAATTCTTCGACTGAAGCGACCATTAACAATCTTGCACAAACTGTCTCTTCTTTACAACAACAAATTGCCTCTATGAATCAATCTAAGTTTAGTGTGCCCACATTTGATGTTGCGAGCCCACTTTCTCTTGACATTGTTCGAGCTATCCCTCCTCAACATGTGGAAATCCTGCATTTGGAGCTTTATAATGGTAAAGGTGATCCTCTAACACATGTTAAGACTTTTCAAACAATATGTACTGATTTTGCTTATGACCAAAGGTTGCTTGCAAAACTGTTTACTAGAACATTAAGAGACAAAGCCCTACAATGGTATTGCTCGTTGCCTTCTTATTCTATTACTTCTTTCGAACAACTTGCAAATGCTTTCATTCAACAATTTCAAAACAATATAAGTCCTAAAGTTACTTTGATTGATTTAATGCATTGTAAACAAGGTGTTAAAGAAAAAGTGACTGATTTCATTGGTAGATATAAGAATTTGTATGCTCAAATTTCTTTTCGAGTGCCTGACAATGATATTCAAAGAATCTTTATTTCTAATTTACAAAAAGATATTCGAGACAAACTTCTGTTTTCTGAGTTTACTTCTTTCCAACAGTTGTGCGCAACTCTTCACAATTATCAACTGACTGTGAGTCAAATGGAACAATCACATCCTATGGCTCTGAGTGATAAGGGTGATAGAATTCAACAACCATTTGGGAAGTTTAAACCGAACAGAGATTCCATCAAATTCAATGAAAACATCATCAACAACAATGTGAATGCAGCATCAGGTGTGCCTCCTATTTCTAAGTTTTTCAAGAAAGAAAGAAAGTATACTCCTTTGAATGAATCATTGCATAGTATTATGAATAAGTTATTGGAACAAGATGTGCTTACTCTTCCCCCTATAAGGCAAATAGATCCTGCAAAGATTACTTCACCTTATTTTGATAACAAATCTTTTTGTCAATTTCATCGTCAACCTGGGCATGATACTGAAAAATGTTTTTCTTTAAAGGGTAAAATTCAAGATTTGATTGATAATAATACTATCTCTTTTTCCGGAGTGAATGATAAAGGCAACACATCTGTAGCTCCTCCTAACCAAAATCTTCAGATTTTTACTGATCCATTACCTTCTCATACCTCTAATGCGATTGAGACTAATGATTCCTCTCTCTCATCTGATGGTCTTGTGTCTATGACTCCGAATGTGATTAACTTTGTAGAGCAGCAAGAAAACCCTAAAGAACCTTCCATCACATTTGATTCTAGTGAAACTATCAGGGCACCTGATGGTCCTTTATACATAGTTGCAAAAGTCCAGAATACACCTTGTCGTGGAGTGCTTATTGATCCTTCATGCATGGTTAATGTTATTACTGAGGAATTTCTTTTTACTTTGCAATTGAATCAAGTGATCTATGACAAAACAGATGTGGTTGTGAAATTATTTGATGCATTTTCTTCTCTTGCAATTGGTTCTATTACATTACCTATTGAGGTCCATAACAAATCCCTTGATGTGAACTTTGCTATTATTCCTTCATCCGAACAATTTTGTGTGAAGCTTGGCTATCCTTGGCTATCTTCCATGAAAGCTATTGCTTCTCCTATTCATAAATATTTGAAATTTCCCCATAATGGTGAAATTGTTACTGTCAATCATAGTCTCTTTAAACCAGCTGAAAGAACTTCTAGCGTTCCTATTGATTATTTTTGGCCTAAACAATTCCAATCCCTTCCTCCACGAAGTGATCATCTTTTCAAATCTTATCAAAAGTGGAAAACAGATATGATCCTATCTCTAAGTGAACCTAGAACACCTAAACTTGATATTCCTATTGTTCTTGAGAAAGAAGTTCTTCCTTTGAAAGATAAAACTAATGTCTTTCCTCAAGAAGATTCCCAACCCATCCCTATGGATGTGACTATGTCTATGCCTAATAAACCTTCTAAAAGACCTATACCTCTTCGTCATGATGGATTTCGTCTCCTTCCTAAACCAAAAATTCCTCCTTTATATGGAGCAGTTCCTCCTCCTTCTTTTTATAGAGAGAAGAGACCTTCTTCTTCTCCTATTATCCAGCCTAAGAGACCACAACCTAAACACCCAAGTGATAAGGATGAGAACATTCCTCCTCCTCAATCTTCTCCACTTCCTACTAAGACTAGACGAAATCGTTCTGCACGTGAACACCGATGAAAGCGTCGTCTTAGGGCTCAAGCAGCTGCTTCTCAAACTTTGCAATCCCCAAAAACACCTTCAACAAGCATTATTCCATTTTCTCCAAAATCTCCTAAACATAAGATGCATGATGATCTTGATCCTGTGCGAGTTAAAGATCCTATTTTTATAAATCTTGATGATGATATAGATGACAATGTTATTCATGATGAAAATGTTACTCCTCTTGCTTCTGATAATGAATATGAACTTGTTGATATTGATAACCATTTATCTAACGAATTTTCTAAAGCACTTATCCTAGCTCCTAGATAAGAACAACGTGGCTCGGAACATGAACATAGCCCTTGTTTGGATCTTGTGATAGCTCCATCTGCTGTGTTGGATGTTTCTCCTCTAGCGTGTTCCCTGCCTTCCCGAAACATTGATCAGCAAGATCGGGGGGTAGATGACGTGCTAGACTAGTTACATTAGCATAGCAGACTCTCTCCTCCTCTCTTTTGTTACTTCTTCTATATGTTATTCTCATTCTTCTATTTGTTGTCCTTAGTGTTGTCTACTTGAGGACAATGCAAAGCATTGAGATCTCTTTTGGTCTCTCTCATGTTGACTCAAAAGACACATGTGTTCCCTTCTTCTAGGTGACCTTCCTTGATTGGGGAATGAAGAAAAATTATGCATACATACATATGATATACATGAATTATCATACAGCATACTGACCCCGAGGAAAGCGAAGTCACCTCGTGCTTTGTGTTTTGTGTCTATTATCCTTGGGTTTATCTCACACTTGGGGGCTAAATATTTGTGATAACGTGCTCCTTTCCTTTCTCATTTCTTATGTGTATCACTACGTTAAAACAATCACCCCCATTGAGGCGTGTGCGATCGCTTTAACGTAGGGGGGCATACACCCTATCTATTCCTTTAAGATACTCGAAAATTTCTTGGCGAACTTAGCTTTGCCTTGAAATTTTTGGTATTTCTTTTGCATGACTCATAGTGAGGGAACCTTACTACTGACAGTCATGGTTCTCCCTCGTGATCTTCCCTTTTACTTTGTCAATCGAGGTCGTAAGATCCTTAGTCCACTGGGGGCTTGGTGTGTCTTGCCTCCTTGACGTGGTGAAAGTCTTTCAATGTTGTTTCCTTGTACTTTATCGGAAGTATGAGCATACATACTCCCGCTAAAGTGGGGGCTAAATGTAGCATCCTAAAATTGTGACACTTGCAATTTTCGACTACATTTCGGTCTTCACGATGGTGACGCAACACGGAACCTGAATGGAGACCCCGAAACTTGTCCACGACATCAAAAACTGCATTTTTCAAGCACCCTGGCCTGAACCTCCTTTGCACCCTGCTGTCCCGGGAGGTGGCCCTGGCCCTATTTTGGGCCCGGTCTCCTTTGGGACTTTGGGTCTTTTTGTTTGCAATTTGGAAATTACATTTCCTGGTCGACCTAAGGTCGGGAAAATCAGTCTATCAGCCCTAATTGACAAGTATATAAATGGCATTTTCTCTCTCATTTTGGGAAGAAGAGGATATGATGGAAAAAGTGTGGAAACGATATTCAAACATTCAAGCATTCAAGCATTCTTTCAACCAATTGATCATTCCAAGTCTCCATTCAAGGCTAAGTGTTGCATACAAGACAAGGATTCAACCATTGAAGAGGAGATCACTTACTAAATGCTACATACAACATACAACATACAACAAATAACAACATCTATACCTTCGCACATAAGGATACAAACATCCTTACAACAAGGTATTAGTACTTGTTTTACATTACAGACATTTACATTTACAGAAATTTCTCATTTCTTGGTTAATTCCAAAATCGGGGTTTGACCTAAAGGCAAACCCCTAATCCCTAACCCCCCAATCATCTTCACTTTTCTGTGTGTAGGTTGCAGGTACGTGGCTGAAACTGAAGATCTGGAATCCTGGTGCAGAGATGAACAGATCCCCCTTCGTTTCGCGGATTTTTCGGAGGACCGTGTGCACGCCGGGCGCCATTGTCCCATCAACTTTTGCTCAAATTTGCAGGACAGCGCCGTATCGACATTTTACTGCTAATTCCAGGTCCGCAGCTTCATCCTATATCCCTATCTCAGTTTATAAGCAAATCTTTCTCACTTTCTATGCATTCTTAGCTTAATTCTTCTATCAACATTCTTTACAAAAGAGGGTAGCATTGTTGTCTTAACCCTTGAAACTCATTTACAATCCAATCTTGCATTGTGTGGGATTGGATCTTGTGGGTTTCAACCCCTCTTTTGAATGTAAAGTCTCCCCTAAGTGAAAACCATCAACCCTAGCGACCTCCCTTCTCTCTCCTTGGAGTTGGAAGAGGGGAGAGCAACTAGGGTTCGATCGATTTTCTGCTTTACAACAATCAATGCCAAAGAGGGAGATTTTTGCCAATTGACACTCTATTGGTTGGTTTCACTATGTTGTCATGGATGGAAACATTATTTTGGGTTCCAGCTTCATATGGTGTACTAACAGGCACTTCACATACTCTACACTAGCACCAACGGGTTAGAAGATTTATTTGGTCACCGGCAATGCAAACCGACATAGTATAGTAGAGATCATTGGTATTGGAGGCCGACACATCTTTGATTTGACATTGGCAAATAGTTTTAATATTTATTCATTTATGTTATATGGCCGACGTGTAATCTGATATTGTATATATCCTTGTAAGTCAACATAAGGTATAAATTTGTATAGGGTATATAGGGTAGATTGATTAGATCATTTTGATATGATAGGATGGATATATGGATGTAATGTAATGCAAAATATATCAGAGAGACAATGTAAGTGAGGAATGTATTGTAAGGGTTATTCCAGTACAAAGGTTTAGGGTTTTAACCAGAACATATAGAGCTTAAACCGGAACTATATTCTGGCATAAGAGATGCTATCTTAGCAGTTCACTATTCTCCGGATTGTTGTCTAATATGTTATGTAGTCAGTGAGGCTCCTATTGTGATTGAGCAGTGTGCTCTAGGTTGTAAGCCTTTTTGCAAGTGCAGGCCCATCATATATTGTAATATCTCTTCATATGGCCAGTGAATTGATATTGTGGGTCACAAATCCCATTGTGGTTTTTCCTCATTGAGGTTTTCCACATATAAATCTCTGTGTTATGATTCTCATTTACGTTTTTGGCTTATTGGTTGCATTACTTCTTTAAATTTTGTTTATACTGGTATATTGGTTGGTGTATAAATGTTTTGTTAAGGTTAAAATCTACTATTCTGGTATAACACTGATCACCCCCCCTCTCAGTGTTATTGGTTTCCAATAATATAAATGTATATACATATATATATATATATACATATATATATATATATACATATACATACATCTATATATACATATATATATTTATATATGTATATATATATATAGATGTATGTATATGTACATATATCTAGATATATATATATATATATATACATATATATATATATATATATATATATATACATATACATATATATGTGTGTGTGTGTGTATGTGTATACATACATATATATATATGTGTGTGTGTGTGTGTGTGTGTATGTATATGTATATGTATGTATATGTATATGTATATATATACATATAAATATATATATATACATATACATATATATACATATACATATATACATACACACATATATATACATATACATACACATACACACACACACACAGATATATATATATATATATATACATATACATACATCTATATATACATATATATATTTATATATGTATATATATATAGATGTATGTATATGTACACATATCTAGATATATATATATATATACATATATATATACATATACATATATATATGTGTGTGTGTGTGTGTATGTATATATGTGTATACATACATATATATATATGTGTGTGTGTGTGTGTGTATGTATATGTATATGTATGTATATGTATATGTATATATATACATATAAATATATATATATATATACATATACATATATATACATATACATATATACATACACACACATATATATACATATACATACACATACACACACACACACACATATATTATATATACTAGTTTAAAATCAAACAAACTAATTTCATTAAATAATTGACTTCTCAATTCAAATGAATAAAAATCAAATCTAATATTAAATAAATAATACAGTTCAAATGATTGATGCAGGACCATCCCTGATTGATGAGAAATCTTGCATCAACCAAAAACATTTTCCTTTCTTGTTCAGTTCTTTGTGCAATTTCAGTACTCTTACCAGTGTGTACTGGTAGTTGCTTGTTCTTCATGGAAGATCTTGTTTGCATTTTCCTAGCGGTTTCATGTGGTTGATTCCAAATTTCTAGTTCATTTGGGGTCTTCTCCAGTCAGTTATCGCTTTCGGTTGGATGTTTCTGGGTTCTCGGGATAGTTCTTGTGCTTACCAGTTGGTTTTCCTTCATTACCAGCATGATTATTGGCATGTGGATCCATCTTGGGTCTTGTTTGATGTTCTTTGGCATGTGGCCGACCTTCCTACTGAACCAAATCACTTGGTTGTTATTTTTTGGAAAGATTTTTTAAATCTTAGGGCTGACCTAATTACACGTTTCATTTTCCTGCATTGGTGAATGTAATCTTTTGAGGCCAACCTAGATATGTTCTGGTGGGCATAAATATGATGTAATGTAATCATTTGTAGGGGTAGAGGAAGTAGAACTTAGAATAAGGATTGGGATTCACATGTTGTGATATGGTTGATCTTTAGAGTTTCGGTTGGGTTGTTTCTGGCTTGAAGCCTGCATGTAACCGGTTAACTACTAGATGTTCTTTGATGATAATCTGATGATTACTAGATGATTTTCGGAAGTTCCATGGATTGAATATGATATGTTTATATGAGTTTGTTATGTTTTCTTATTGTTTGCATTGTGTCTCTCTTGTTGCATAAGCTGGTTGACTCTTCTAAGGGTTTTTATTGGTTATGGCTGCATGAATTGGTATCAGAGCTCATTATGAGGCATTCCTTGAGGTGGACAGATCATTGATTGGAGGTAGGCTATGTGTGTGTTCAATAGATCATTGAGGGGAGGTAATTGAAACCGGTAGTATGATCATCAATTTGAGGCAATTCACTAGAGTGGAAGAAGAGATGTCATCGAGGAGGATAAACCCCTAGAGGGTAGAGAAAATGATGGAAGAATTCAAGAATGAAGTGAGAAATGAAATCCAAAATGCTTTGGTTGGTTTGTGAAGAAACCCTGACTCTGAGGATGAGTATGAGGATGTAGGTGAAGAGCTTGAGGAAGCTGAAGGACTAGAAGATGAGAGAGAGGAAAGATTACTAAGAGAAATGGTGCAGGCAAGTAAAGTGCATAAAGTTGAGGTTTCTAACTTTTTTAGAATGCTAAACCTAAAGGATTTGATCAATTGGATCAGAGATTTGGAAGAATACTTTGAGTTAGAGGATGTCAAGGACCCGCAAAGAGTCCAATTGGCATAGACCAATTTGAAAGGGCATCCTACCTTGTGGTGGAAAGAGTTGCAAAAAGACAAAGTGGAGAATGGTGAATTTAAGATCACCCGGTGGAGACAGATGGTTGCAAGGTTGAAGGCCAAGTTCATACCAGGAGACTATGAATTGGAATTGTTCAAGAAGTTGCAAAACATGAAAAAGAGAAACATGACTGTGAAGGAATATACTAAGGAATTCTACAAGGTGGTAATCAGATTTGGACATAAAGACATGGAGAGAGAAAAGGTGGCAAGGTACATCAATGGACTTGCTTTTAACATTCTAGATGAGATGAGTATGTTGAAGATTGCAACAGTTGAAGAAGCTTACCAATATGCTTTGAAGGCTGGGGAGAAGGTGAGAAGAAGACAACCGAATAAGGGAAAGGAGAAATTCAAGATGAATGATAGTATGAAGAAACCGGTTGAAGAAGAGGATTCAAAACCTAAGTGGAGTAAAAAACCAGAATAAAAGACACCAAGGAAGGGTAGCAGCAATACCGGTAGAGAATTCCCTGGCAAATGCTTCAAGTGTGGAGAAACCAGACATAAAATTTATGAATGTAAGAAAGTAATGTCAAGAAGTTGTCTGGCAAGTGAAGAACCAGATGGTACCAGATCTAACTGTGCATTAGAGCAAGGAGAATCCCTTATGTTCAAAAGAAAGGATATCGGATCTACTAAGAGGAGGAGTCTTTTCCAGATGGTATGCAAATCAGGTGGTAAGTGTTGCAAGGTCATTGTAGATAGTGGAAGTACTGATAATTTAATATCTATGGAGATGGTTGAGAAGCTTGGGTTGAAGAGGCTTGGGAATCCTTTTCCTTATGAGGTAAGTTGGTTACAAGATGATTAGAAGGTAGAGATAAAGGAGCAGTGCTGGGTGAGTTTCAATATTGGGCCTTTTAGAGATGAATGTTTATGCGATATTGTGTCAATGAATGTTTGTCATGTCTTGTTGGGAGAACCTTGGCAGTATGATAGATGACCTATTTATGACTATAGAAGAAACCAAGTTACTATTGAAAAGGATGGGCATAAGTTCACATTTATTTCTTTGAAGGAGAAAGAGAAGGAGGTGAGGAATCTGAGTCTTGAGAAAAGTTGCAGGAAATCAGTGGCAGAGGTTATACCAGAAGGTTTGAAGGAACCGGTGGTAGAGGTTACACCAAAAGGTTTGACAGAACTAGTAGCAAAGGTTATACCAATTGCAGAGATTATACCAGAAGGTGACATGAGTTGGCAGAAGGATCTATCAGATGAATATGATGGGCAGATGGAACCGGTTGACAGAGAGCTCATGGTGACAAATCGAGTGAAGTCTTGTGGTAGAAGAAATCTCAAGTTGCAAAAGAAAGAAGGCAGTACATAGGGAGAATGTGTAGATCTAAAGCAAAGAAAGAAAACCAAAGGGAGTCAAAGGTTAGAGAAGTGGATTGAGGCACCAGAGGAGCCAAAGTAGAGAATGGTAGATAAAGAAGATGTTTGGATTAGAAATGAGCATGGGATCTTTATTCTAAATCCCTTTAGATGTTCATGAGTTTCCTCTCATGGAACATCTTTTTTACCTGGGTTTTCTGATGTAGGAGAATCTCTAGTCGATGAGCAATCTTGCATCAACCAAAAACATTTTCCTTTCTTATTTATTTCTTTGTGTAGTTTTGATATTATTACTAGTATGTAGTGGTAGTTTCTTGTTTGTAGTTTCTTGGCGGTTTCATGTGGTTGATTCTAGATTTCTAGTTCATTTGGGTTCTTCTCTGGTTAGTTATCTCTTCTGGTTGGCTATTTCTGGGTTCCTAGGATAGTTCTTGTGCTTACCAGTTGGTTTTCCTTTATTGTCGGTGTGATTCTTGGCATGTGGATCCATCTTGGGTCTTATCTAATGTTTTTTGGTGTGTGGCCTACCTTCTTTCTTAACTACATCACTTGGTTGTTATTTTCTGGAAAGATTTCTTAAATATTAGGGCTGACCTAATTACATGTTTCATTTTCCTTCATTGGTGAATGTAATCTTTTGAGGCCGACCCGGATATGTTCCGATGGGTATAAATATGATGTTATGTAATCATTTGTAGGGGCAGAGGATTAGAACTTAGAATAAGGTTTGATATTTTCATGTTGCAATCTGGTTGATCTTTAGAGTCTCGGTTGGGTTGTTTCTGGCTTGAAGCCTGCATGTAACCAGTTAACTACTAGATGTTCTTTGATGATAATCTGATGATTACCAGATGATTGCCGGAAGTTCTATGGCTTGAATATGATCTGTTTATATGAATTTGTTATGTTTTCTTGTTGTTTACATTGTGTCTCTCTCGCTGCATAAGTCGGTTGACTCTTCTAAGGGTTTTTACCGGTTATGGCTGCATCAATGATCAAGGTGAATAAATAATTAAATACTAAATTTGTTAAATGACAATAAAGTCAATAACGCGAAATCAATAAATATTCAATAAATTAAACTAGCTTAAAACATAAAGGGTCAAATAAAATCTTGAAATCTCAATAAGAGCATTAACCAAATTTTAAACGTAGAAATAGTAAATAATTGAAAATCATTAAATTTAAATAACTTCAAAATAATGATATTACCAATAGGGTCATAACTAATATCAAGTAACCACTCAAGTAGTTAATCAAATGCCATAATTTAAATAATTTAAATAATAAATCCATCACTACTCAAGGAACTTAAACCAAATGACTAAATGATAAACTAACCATGCCACATACTCACAAATCATGATGACGATGATGACATGGCCTAACTTGTCAAGACTAATAACAAGGACTCCACATCAAACCTAGACCTAGAGTGTGGGAAGGGAACTGACATCTTTGAACCACATATTACCATTGGGAATTTGGCATGCTCACACCCTGTTGCCCAGGAGGAATGAATGCCATAGTACCTACAACCCTGCAACCACAAAATCATACTTGTGCATATATATACATACATAACAGGAAATTGTAGGAATATCGCAATGACACATCCCACTCACAATGAGTGATGTGACGTTGATTCTTGCATGCATCCAATAAAACAATAGTCATACAATGAGCAATGCATCTCACGTAAATCAAAACTAGGGGCTAGTATGTCCATCTCATCGTAAGCAATAATCAATAAAATCTATCCATCTAAGCATCAACATGACATACATACATATAGCAATGAAAGAATCATCATGATATCTGAATCACATAAGAGCACAATGAAGCATGAGCAAAATTTATAATATCCAAAGTCACAAAACATACAATGTCTATCAGTGGTCATCAATGAAGCACATATAAAAGCCAAAATACATCTATTGAATGTGAATCCAAACAAGTGTATTATATATATCCATCACACAAACAATAAATGTCTAATCGAGTCTATCAAAATGGAATAAGAGTCTACTCAAGTGTGGGCATTACAATATATCTATTTGAAATCATTGTATTTTTAATAATTTTTGAAAATCATAAATTTTTTAATTATTTTAAAATATATTAAATAATATAATAACTTTAAATCATAAATTTAAATATTTTCATTAAGTTATTCAAAAAAGATCTATTTTAACTTTGTTAATTATTAATAGTTATCTAATTAAGATGAATTATAATTAATATTACATAAAATAAAAATAATATAATATTACTCTACAAATTAATAATTATATTTGGAAATTCTTTGAAGGAAGTTTCAGATTACATTGGCCACACTACAAACAATATGACAGAGTTTCGAGTTGCGTTACATGGACTAGCAGCAGGCGCCAATAGTGGGGCCTATAAAATCCATTTGGAAGGTGACTCCCTAAATGTGGTAAATGCAATTAGGAAAAATGAAACTCTAAGTTGGGTCCTCAATAAATGGCTTCGACCAATCAAATCTTTATTGAATGGTTTGGAAAATTTTCGTATAAGCCATGTGTATCGAGAAGGGAATGTGATAGCAAACAATCTAGCTAAAGCGGTGATGCAGTCTATTAATGCATGATTAAATGGTACCATGCTCACATCATATTCTCAATGGTGTTTTATATTCCCACATGACACATCACCCTCACCTTTCTTGGATAGTGAGATTATTGATTTTCTTTACCCTCCCAGAAGGATTGGATTTGATATTTCTCAATAAGGTACATATATCCCATATTAGCATCACTACAAGTGGGATGGCTTATGAGTTGGTTAACACAAGAGATCATTAATGACATAAGTGCTAGGACATCCCACTTCCCCTTGGTGATCAAGAGAGTGTATGTTTGGGTCTATTTATAAAACTTACTCCTCAATTTTTTGCGCATTGCTTGGTGAAGTTAAGCTATCTCGGCATAGTTGGGCTTAGTGTGCTAGGGTTGCTAGGGATGGATACGCCTATTATGTTGGAAGTGACATGGCACAACCTGTATAGATGGATGAATTGATGCTTTGACCCATTTGAATATGGAATTTCTTGGGAATCAACGAAGCGCTTAGTAGAGTGTTCTAAGCGTTTGACTTTGTAGAAGATCGAGTTGTTGTGATGAGTTACGATCACTTAACGATTTATATTGTCTTGTAAAATGTTGTAATAATTTGTATGATGATCTAATATGATCTTTATTGTAAATTCTTGATGTATCTAGGGTTTTGTAACCAACCTAGTTGTAAAGGTTATTTATGTTGGTTTAGTTGATGTTTGTTGTGTCGGTGGTTTTGAGAAGATTGTGAAGCCGAACTAGAGTATGAGAAATCTATCAAAGTATTGCAGATTTGGAGTAGAATTGGATCTCATCAAGCAAGAAGCTAAGTGTTATACCAAGATCATTCATTGTTGTTCCCTAACAGTTGCAGTAGACAAAATCCCTTAACCGAGTAGGTCCTAATAGGCCTTACTTTGTAAATCCCTTAACAGGGTAGCTCTGTATCAAAGTCTTAAATCCTCTTGCAAGGATGATCCCAATAGGTCAAAGCTCCTAACATGGCTCATCATATTAAATCCCTTAACTGGGTGACTCCTAACTGGGTCTACTCCTAATAGTGCATCATTGTAAGCTTCTAACCAAGCTAAGCTCCTAACAGGGCGCATTATGAAAGAGTGCACAATTTTAGTGGGTACCAATTCCCACTGTGGTTTTTCCCTATTTGGGTTTCCACGTGAAAAACATGGTGTTTATATGGTGAATGTTTTTATGTGTTGTTATGTTTTGTTTTTAGTTGATGCATGGTTAATGAACACTTAATGTGCAAACTTGATAAATCAATTTAGTAGATGATTATCAACAGATACCGATATTGGTAAATGGTTGTATTGTTGGTTATTGTTTGATATAGTGAAAGATATATAAGGTTGAGTTTTAGATTTGAATTTGTTATTAATACTAATTCACCCCCCCTCTCAGTATTAGTCAGATTTTCTAAGATTAACAATTAGTATCAAAGCATTGGTCCTATATGTGCAGAAAGCTTAACAACTTGAGGAAAAGATCTTCAGAAATATGATGAAGAAAGAGGGTCCCAAGTTCACCAAGGACAACTACCGGATATGGAAACACTGGATGTAGATGTACATTAAAGGATTGGGTTCACAATACTAGAATCATGTGGCAAACAAGAATGTTTCTCCTACTACCAGCCCCTTGACACTAGATGAACTTAAAGAACAACAAGAAAACATCCAAGCACTTGAAGCAATTGTAAGTACTTTGTCTGACTTTGAGTATATAGATGTTCATGGATTAGAAACTGCATATGAAGTATGGGAGTAATTAGACTTTATTTATGGAGGAGATGAACATGTACAAAGAGCAAAAGAAGAAAGTTTAAGAGGTAAGTTTGATGACATGAAAATGGTTGATGGTGAGAACATTGCACAATATGGTCAAAGGATTAAAGAATTTGTAGGTGATATTAAGAGTGCTAGAGGTAAGATTGATGATGATATTGTTGTTAGTATAATTCTTTGAACTCTCCTACCACAATATGCTATTAGATTTTCTATAATTAAAGAGCTGAGATCTATTTCTAAAGATAAAGTCATCGTTGATTCTCTTATTGGAAAGTTGATTGCATTTGAGTTAAACAACTTTGATAATAGTGTTTCTAAATCATCTGAATCTTCTTTTAAAGCTTCTATTACTAGTACATCTATGAGGAAAGGAAAGGATATTTGTCATAATCATGACTATAGTTCTAGTCATAGCGGTAGCAGAATTGATGGTGATGATGAAGATCATCTAATGGAACTTGAGGCACTATTGGCTAAAAGATTTCCTAGAGGCATTGATAAGTACAAAGGTAAACTACCTCTGAAATGTTTTTCCTGCAATAAGGTTGGACACATTGCTGCAAATTGTCCTAATGGTGATAAAAAAGGAAAAGTTTAGGAAATTTAAAGGAAAAATCAAGAAACAAATCTATGTTGTAGTGGATGAAGGTGTGATTGAAGATGAATTAGAAGAAGATGACAATGAGAAAATAGTGTTTGTTGCTATGAAGAAAGATCTAATTGATGAAAAGGCATTGGTATCTCACATGGATTAGTGATGAATGGATAATAGATAGTGGTTGCTCACACCACATGACCAGTGATAGAAACAAGTTCTTATCCCTTGAAGAATTTGATGGAGTTATAGTAAGGTTTCGTAACAACTCACTCTACATGGTTAAAGGTAAAGGATATATTAAACTACATAGAAAAAGTAATGTAGATGATGTCTTTTGGGTTGATGGATTAAAACGTAACCTTTTGAGTGTTGGTCAATTAAATGATAAGGGATATCTTCTTAAATTAAACATGAAAGCATAAATTAGAAACACATCATAAACACACATAACACTAAGATTTTTATACATGTAAAACCCTGTTAGGGGAAAAACCATGGTGGGGATGCACCCATAATATAGGTATACTTTGTTAGAAGTATTACAATGGGGAATGCACATGCATTCAAGCACACTTATTAGAGCTCATTGCTCAAAATAAAAAGGCTCACTGCCTGTACAAACAATCACAGATCACTTCCAAAAATTATGAACTAAGACTTAACGTCTCCTTAATGCCTGATTGAGTTCCATTTCAAAGCATGAAATAAGTTTACTCCTTGTACTTCTCTATTTTCAAAAGATGTATACACTCACACTCATCCACACTCCATAGTTAGATACAAAATTATTATATTTATTTATACATGACACCAACCTTGGAGAAATCATCAAGGTTAGATCAATACTTTAACCACCTAATTATGAAAATACAACCACACTCAATACAATATTACATGTGGATCAAGCAATGTCAGTCAAGACATAGCACATACCTAAATATTCTACTGCAAACATGTTACACCTCTAAGAATTACGCCTCGAGCATCAACAACATGTTGCAAGCATCTAGTCGGCCAAGCACTAACATACTGAAGAAAAAAATGAATTACAATCTCAACGATCAATGCAGGCCACCAACACAAAAGGCACACAATCTAGAGACATTCACAAGAACCATGAATTGTCATAGAAACATCCACACAAATTAGTAGAATCACTCACATCTTTATATCAAACTTGAGGAACATTAACTGCAATGACTGTGAACCTTGAAAAATCACTTACAGACCTCCAAACCATGAACCAATTGAATTGAGGACACATGTACCAACATCCCAAACAGACCTCCAAATCTATAGAACAAGATATTACAATGCAAAGCAATGCAAATCAAAATATTGTCACTCTGTCACCACTGAATAACTAAAAACCCAACCACAACACAGATACCCGTAACTCAATCAAATCTCCATGCAGACCTCTGAAAATTGAGCTGAATCAACTATAGACAACCTTCTACAAACCCTTTAATCCATAAAATCTAATCTTTGTCATACTTACTACGCTGAACAAACTAATTCTCTAAACTTCATTCCATCACTATCTCAGACAAAGAAATATGTTGACATCAATGACAACACATCTCTCAAATATCTCTCAAGCATATATTTGAAACACTCGTCCAAAAATTTCCCCCTTTTGCATGTTCATGGGAACATATAATGTGAAAAATTGACACAATTGATGATAAAGAAAGAAGACCTGCTACTCTTCTCCTTTTTTTCATCTCTTCACATTTTTTCACATGACTCTCTTCCCCTTTGATATCAATGGAAAAGGCACATATTTGCAATAAAACTACAAAACTAACTCACCTCCCTAAATCTAAACACCCGACTAACAAAACTAACTACTCCCCTTGAGTACCAGCCACCTATCATCAATTCGGATGACAAGATATAATTGTGAAATGCACCAGACTAATGCATACCAATGCATTTAATTTTGATTAGGAAGGGCAATCACCCCTAACTTCCCACTAAGATACACAAAAGTATCCTTAGGTAAAGGCTTCATGAAGATTTTTGCAATGTATTCCTTAGTAGACACATACTCCAATATAACTTCCTTCTCATTTACCTTTTCTCTCAAAAAGTGAAACTTGATGGATATATGTTTAGTCTTTGAATGCAACATTGGATTCTTAGAAATATTAAGTGCACTTGAATTGTCATAGTAGATAGAAATAGGCTCATTATACACTACTTTGATATCCTTCAACATCTGCTTCATCCATACCACCTGAGTACAATTATTTGTTGCAACAATATACTCTACCTTTGTGGTAGATAGAGAAATAGAATTCTATTTTTTTCTCAACCATGAAACTGATGCTTTTCCCAAGAAAAATGCACCACCACTAGTACTCTTCTTGTTATCCACATCTCTTGCCCAATCAGCATTAGTAAAAATACTCAAAGTAAAATGATCATCTTTAGGATACCACAAACCAAAATAAGTTGTTCCTTTCAAATATTCAAAAATTCTTTTGATAACTACAACATGAGATTCCTTAGGATCAGCTTGAAATCTAGCAAAAAGACAAATTAAATTTATGATATCAGGTCTAGTTGAGTCAAATAGAGCAATCCACCAATCATAGATCTGTATCTAGTCTAATTTGCCTTAGGGAAATGATCATGTTTAGTCAATTTACATCTGGTCACCATAGGAATACCAATCGACTTTGAATATTCCATTTCAAAATTCTTCAATGACTCTTTTACATACTTGGACTGAGATATAAAGATTCCTTTTTCTAACTGTGTGATTTGCAAAGCCAAAAATAATTTCATCTCTCCAATCATAGACATTTTAAATTCATTTTTCATTTCATTAGTAAACTTTTGCAAAAACTATCATTCCCTCTAAAGATAATATCATCAAAAAAGACTTCAACAATTAGAATGTTATCATGATCAATCTTGAAGTACAGATTACTATCAGCAGTACCTTTGTTAAATCTTAACTTTAGCAGATATTTATCCAATATGGAATACCATGCTCTTGGGGCTTGCTATAGTCCATGCAAATATTTCTTCAACCGAAAAACCATATCTCCTTGATCACACAATTGAAATTTATTTGGTTTCTCAATGTAGACCTCTTCTTCCAATTCACCATTCAGGAATGTTGACTTGACATCCATCTGATAGACTTTTAAATCCTTGTAAGAAGCAAAAGAAATAAACAATCTTACAACTTCAATTCTTTCTACTAGGGAAAAAGTTTCTTCAAAATCAATTCCTTCCATTTGTGAATATCTTTTACAAACAAGTCTTGCTTTGTTTCTAACAACTTCACCTTGCTCATTCAATTTGTTCTGAAAGACCCATTTGTTTTCAATGACATTTTTGTCCTTAGGTCTAGGAACAAGACCCCATGTATTATTCTTTTCAATATACATCAATTCTTCATCCATCAATATTTTACCCAATGTTCATCTTTACATGCGTCATTTACATTCTTAGGCTCAATCTTTGAAATCAAACAATACTCAACTTGAACTTCAGCAATTTTTCTTCTTGTTTGAACACCTTTATTTCTATCTCCTATGATATGATTTTAAGGATGATTCAACCTTACATACCTAGGAGTCTTCTAAAGGATTTTCTTGAATTTCAGACTCTTGTGTTCTTTCTTCAACACTTGCATGAGTTCCTTCTCCTTGAAGCACTGGATTCTCTAGAATGATCTAGACTTGATTTTGGATTTGAGGTTGATTTCCATTGTTTTTACTATCACTCTAATCATCTGAATCATATCTGCAAGATCTGGATTGTCTCTCATTGGTTTCACCAACCCTGACATTTCCACTCTCAATTAGATTCCTCAATCTCTTATTATAACACTGATAGGCCTTGCTATTGGTAGAATAAACAAGAAATATTCCTTCATCACATCTAGAATCAAACTTTCCTAGATCTTCATCCTTCTTGATATAACATTTGCTTCCAAAAATTCTAAAATATTTAACAATATGAGTATGACCAAACCATAATTCATAAGGAGTATTACTGGTATCACCTCTGATATGCACCTAGTTAAGAGTGTAAACAACAATACTCATGGCTTCTCTCCAATAGACATGCAGAACATTTCCTTCCAATATTATTGTCTTGAAATTTTCTTGAATGGTTTTGTTCTTTCTTTCCACAACTCCATTTTGTTGAGGACTTCTCGGAGAAGACAACTATATTCTTATCCCATGTTCTTCACAAAATGCATTGAACTCACCAAAAGTGAATTCATCACCTCCTCAGATCGTAGAGACTTCAAATTCAAACCTGTATTTGTCTCAACTATAGCCTTGAAAATATTGAACTTGTCTAGAGAATTAGACAGCTCCATCAAGAAAGTAACCCACATCATCCTATAATAATCATCAATCAACAACATGAAATATTTGTCTCCCTGCAAACTTTTGACTCTAGATAGACCACACAAATCAGTATGCACAAGATCCAATAATCCACTTGAATAATGCTTCTCAATAATCCACTTGAATAATGCTTCTTACTCTTGAAAGTAAATATGGTGGTTTATTTCCCTAACTAACATTCCTTGCACACAGTGTTAGTAGGTTTCATCAACCTAGGAAGATCTCTCACAGCTAGAGTAGAACTTATCTTAACAATGTTATCCAAATTTACATGACATATTCTTGTATGCCACAACAAACTTTTATCAATCTAAGCAATGAAATATATTTTACCAGCGCTATTTAAATACAAGATATTACTTTTATCATTTGTACCTGATGCAATCTCAATTTTGGAACTACCAATTATTCTACACTTTTCATTCTTTAGTTTAAGATCATATCCCTTGTCAACCATCTATCCAACACTTAAGATATTATTCTTTAGACCTTCTACATACAAGACATCATCAGTATTGTGCTTACCATAAAGAGAAATGGATCCTTTGTTATGGATTATACCAGTTTTATCATCACCAAACTTCACAATGCCACCTTCATACTTTTCCAAACTCACAAACTTACTCTTATCACCTATCATTTGGTGAGAGCATCCACTATCAATCACCCATTCATATTTCTCTTCAACTTGTGCAGCCAAAGATCTTTCCACATTCATGTATCTACCATAGAGTAGGTATTGGATCATCTTCCTTGATAAAAATAAACACCCATTCATTATCACTTGTACCTGCTTTTTGACATCTAAGTCTGTTAGGTTTTGACATAGAAACTCTTTCTGGACACCTTTAGGAAAAATGACCTATCTTATTGCAAGAAAAACATTTAAGAGAAAATTTTCCTTCATACTTACCAGATCCTTTGGGTAATCTCTTGGAAATAAGGGATTCAAGCTCCGCAATCTCTCACTCTTCATCTTCCATTTCCTTCCTCTCCTTCTCATATCTAGACATCCCCATTGAAGAGCTTTCTCTCAGATCATATCTCTACTTATCCTTTCTAGAAATAGTAGCCTTGAATGCAGATTCTACCTTAGGAAGAGAATCACCAAACTCACTCATCTCAAATGTTGAAAGCTTACCAATCAACATGTCCTTGGTTACCTTTGTCATAGTTTTGCTCTCCTCAATATAAGAAATTTAATGCTTGTAGGATGCAGGTAAAGATCTGAACACTTTAGAAATAATATTTGATTCTTCTAACTTCCCATTGACACATATGATATTGCACATAAGTTCATTCACCTTCTACATCTAAGAAGTGATGTTTTCATCTTCATTCATCCTCAACATCTCATATTTTCCCTTTAGGCTCTAGAATTTGGCAATCTTCACATAACTGTCACCTTCATACAAGGTTTCCAACTTATTCTAGATCTCATTAGCAATCTGTAATTTCCTAACATTTATCATCTCAATGTCAGTCAAAGCACTCAACAATGCTTCCTTAGCCCTAATATTTTACTCATCAGCCAGAGTTGAAGGACCATTTGTAGGAATCATATACTTGGTTTTAGTAATATCCCAATAAGGTTCACCAATGCATCTTGGATGACACTCCATGTGATTCTTCTAAAGAGAGTAGTTGGTACCATCAAATCTCAGACTGCCCTTCTTCTATGTTGCCATCATGGATCACCTCAAGTGATGAAGCTTCTTTAGGGGAACCTTCTCAGATACCAATAGGGAAGACAACTGAGGGGGGGTGAATCAATTGTCTCAAAAACTCACACTACTTAAACTTATTCTTAGATCTAATGATTAAACATGAAAGCATAAATCAATAACACATCATAAATACACATAAAACCAAGATTTTTTTACGTGGAAAACTCTATTGGGGGAAAACATCAGTGGGAATGTAAGCACAATATAGGAATACTCTATTAGAATTATTACAATGGGGAATGCATATGCATTCAGGCACACTGCCTAGAGCTCACTGCTCAAAATAAAAAAGGTTCACTACCTAGGGAAGGCTCACTACCTATACAAACAATCACAGGTCACTTTCATAAATTATGAATCGAAATAGCATCTCCTTAATGCTTGGTTTAGTTCCATTGAAGCACAAAAAAACTTTCTTCATACTTCTTATTTGCTTTCGAAAGATGTATACATTATACACACATACACACTCACACTCATCCACACTCCACACTCGAATACACAAAATTATTACATTTATTTATACATGACATCAACCTTAAAGAAATCATCGAGGTCGGTTCAACACTCACCACCTAATCAACCATGACACAGATACCCATAACTTTATTAAATCTCCATGCAGACCTCTAAAAATTGAGCTGAATAAACTACAGACAACCCTCTACAAACTCTTTAATCTACAAACTCCGATCTTCATCATACTTACTATGCTAAACAAACTAACTCACTGAACTTCACTGCTTCACTATCTCAAACAAAAAAATATGTTGACATCAATGACAACACATCTCTCAAATATCTCTCAAGAACATATTTGAAACATTCTTCCAACAATTTTAAATACCACAAACCTTAAAATGTTTAATATAGATGATGATGGATTACCTCTCTTTGGATTACACCTATATAGTATATGCATATTGATAAAAATATGAGCTCACAACTATCTAATACAAAATTAACCATAATTTGAAGCATACTGAAAAGGAGGAAATAGTCAAGTTTAGGAACATTCTAAAGTTGTTCCCTAAACCTTTCCTAATGAACTTAGATCATAAGGGGCATCTTTTTCCCATGGGCTACCTACTTGGTTTCAAAAACAAATAATGGTCTCAAGTAGTTCTCACAAATATCTCTTAAGGAACATACACATAGATTTTAATTTTTAAGTTTTTATAACCACAAAAGTATCATTATTCATGGGAGTGAAAAAGAAAGAACACTATAGCAAGGAAACCATAAAATGGTTTGAGATAAAACATGTAACAAATCACTACTTACCAATATTTTTTAAAACAAAGTTAGTTAATAATGTCCAATCACAGGTAGATAAACCTAGTTATATCTACCTTACCAACTACCTATAGTAAGGACCGTTGAAGATACTAAGATTTTAATTTTAGACCTCTCCATAATTGTGACTTTAATTCAATGTAGACATACTCTACAACCCTTTCTAGTTCAACATACTTGACCCAAACTAATAATATATATGTTTGTATGTATATACTAACTTATAAAATTATGTTAATATGAATTCATGCCACAACCTAACATGGAGTGATGTTATCCAATATGACATATCATATTAGAAAGATCAATAAACATCACTATCCATATGAGGAATTATGTTTGAAAAATTATGAATCCAAAAAAAGTATTAATTTGACTTGTTAAGGTTTTAACTAAATATGTATTATGCTTATACATTTAATTACACCCATACATCTATTATCTACCTAGATATTTGCACTTTCTTGTCCAATATCAATCTAGTGGCATGTGGGATAGATACCACACCAAATTAAATTAACCCCAATAAATAAAAAATATAAATTATTCATATTTTCCAATTCCACCTATTTAATACCCATTATAGCCTATTTAGTACATATATGTATAAATATATGTATGAATTCAGACCACCATCTAACATGAGGCAATGCCATCTAATGTGACATATCATATTGGTGAGATCTATTACCACCACCAATAAAATTAAACTATAATTCATCCTTGAGGAGATCTTACTAAAACAAGGCACTAATACCCAATATTACTAGTCATGTTATATCAATTCAAAGATCATGTGAAGCAATATTGGACAAGTGATATTGGACAAGTAATATTAGTAATACCCAATATTACTAATATTACTTAACAATATTAGTGCACAAAATAATGTGATGGTACACTTATTCCCTTCTACTTATCATTACTATAAAAGATCACCATCTAAATGATCTATACTAACTTCATTTTAATTTACAGGATAGTTCATAAGGAAGGTCCTTTTTTATGTGGTTAATAGAGCCTTAAATTCAATGTAATAGATTCCAACTTAAATTCTTAAAGATCGAATCCTAATTTCAAGTAAAAGCTCAAGTTAACCTAGATATCACTATCCATAGTTCTTAATGATGAAGTGTCTTATTAAACAATATCATATCTCCACCTTATGACAATAATTTAAAAGATAAATCAATTTAATTGTAATAAACATGCAACAACAACCAATACTTCACAATTAAACTAACTTTTCTTTAATCTTGTTGCTCAAGCTAACAATATTTATGAATGACTTTTTGTGAGTTGTATTTTCTAACCTGCCTGTTTGCAGGTCTTCCAATCAACGTGGCCGCGTTAGGAAAACGTGCCTGCTAGCAACTCATTTTCATTCGCTCTTCTGTTTAGATTTGCAGTTATCCAGTTTTTTCTTTCTTAATCAGTAATTTAAAATAAAACACACAAAAAGGGAAAAAGTTCAAAAAATCAAAAAATTAGTTGATCTTTTAATCTAGTCTTCTTTTTTTTTTTTTAAACAAAGTTTGAGCGCGATCATTCTGCAAATAGTGCGGGCACTTTGTTAGAATTCTGCTTATTTTCAAAATTTAAATTTTCAAATTTGTGCTAACCCACTAACTTGCATTGTTGGTTTTGGCACAAGCGCATGCACTTCGGCGTGACCGACGTTAGAAAAATGCAACCACTTGCAAGTATAACATTTTGATTTTGCATTTTCTACATTTTTGGATTTTTTGCTTTCTAACCCACTATAGTGTTGGCATTATGGATGAATTGATTATGTGTTGCATTGATGTTTTGTCATTGATGTCAACTCTAGCTGTTATGGTTGGTTACCAACAGACAAGTTTTGGTTACTGACAGAAGATCTAGTGTTACCGACAGAAGAGACTATCTGTTGGACACTTCCAGCATGTTTGGATCAATGGAGTATGTTTGGTTTTATGTGTTACATGCTTTTGGAGCATGTTTTGGTCATTTGGTATTGACTTGGTAATCAGATGCTATCATACACTCTTGTAAACCCTTACCAACATTGGTTTAAGGTTTAACCAGCAAAGCTTTCACTCAGAAATCTTGACATGATGCATAAGTGGTGTTGGTGTAGCTTCTAGATGGATTTCAGGATGTTGAAGATGTTCTTTGATCGAGCCTTAAACTATTTGAAGACATTGCTTTGGCATGGTGGACCTAGAATAGGTCTGGTACCTATCTAGGTTATGAACCAGTATCATGTTAACGTGTACTCTACATGTTACCAAGATGTTTTGGGATGATTTATGGATTTGTTATTGTTGTTTTGGTCTTAAGCCAACATGGCATATCATTGTAATATGGATTTATGTAATGATCTTATTGTAATATCTTTTAGTTGGCTGACCTAATTAGTTTAGGCCTTAGGGTTGGTATAAAATGATGTAAGATCTCATTGTAGAAAGTGTTCATGGTCATGTAATGTAATGTCATATGTGAAGGAGATTTGGTCAATCATAGGTGATTGAATTAGGATTAAGGAAGAGGTCAAAGGCTTCCAGTATTGAGCTTAACTGAGAATATAATCAAGCATGGTAGATGTTATCTCTGCCAGCTCATTATTCTAAATTGTTGTCCAGTTATCTTAAGATGGTTGTTGCCTCTCTATAGTCAGTGAGACTCTTTTGTAATGAGTAGTACGCTCTAGGCAATGTGCCTTCCTATATGTGCAGGCCCCTCATTGTATCACATACTTTCTACAGAAGTATCATCTGACTGTGGGTATGCTTCCCACCATGGTTTTTTCCTTTCTGGGTTTACCACGTACAAATCATGGTGTTATATGGTATGGTTGCATTGTGTTGATTATCTATTTTATTGTTAAGTTTTATTGCTTACTGGTATCTGTTTCTGCTTTACCGGTACTTAATCTAGTTTAAGGTTATTAAGTGGATTAAATGATATAATTTGTTAACTACTAATTCACCCCCCCCCTTCTCAGTTGTTCACCAGTTATCCTAACAATTGGTATCAAATCTTTGGTCCTATTTTGTAGAAGCTTAACCACTTGAGGTAGATCCTATGGCAGCTAACACTTCAAATCCACAGGCAACTATTTTCAGAAGAGATATCCCTAAGCTTGATGGAACAAATTATGGGATATGGAAAATTCGAATGGAGACTCATCTTAGATGTCTTGGCAAGGATATTTGGGAGATCACTGAGAAAGCATATACACCTTATGATCTAACATCTGGCAATCTTGCTCCTGCAGACCTAGATAAGAATATTGAAAATGATTGCAGAGCTAGAGAAGCCCTCTTATGTGGACTTACTGATCAACAAATCATGGGATTGACTGATAAATCATCCGCAAAGGTTATGTGGGATAAATTGAAAACTCTGAATGAAGGTGATCCTACTCTCAAAATTGCTAAACTTGATGGTTACCGAGTAAGATATGAAAACTTGAAGATGGAAGATACTGAAATTGTTGCATTTATGGAAAGAGTAAATTTGATTGTTATAGGAATTCAATGTTGTGGAGGATCTCTAAGTGAAGATTAAATAGTTTCCAAAGTCTTGAGAGTCCTTCCACCAACTTACAAGATGAAGGCAACTGCAATTGCTGAGCTGAGAACAATGACAAACACTTCAGTTAATAGAGACATTCTGATTAGGAAATTATCTACTTTTGAGCTTGAAGAATTTGGAACTTCTGGAGCTGTAAAGTTTGAACCTACTTTTCATGCATCATCATCCACTAGCAAAAGTGTGTTAGGTCCCAAGGACAACTAAGAGGAGGGGGGGGGTGAATCAGTTGTCTTAAAACCTTAAACCAAAAACACCTTAAACAATTTACTGCTTAATACTGGTGAGACAGTCTGATATACCGATGAACAAAAATAACAGATAAATACAATACCGATAATGATTAATGCATGAAACCAAAAGACAAAATCATCCACAACAAATGACACCAATATGTGTAAGTGGAAACCCTATAAGGGGAAAAACCATAGTGGGAAACCTTACCCACAATCAGATGATACTACTGCAGATAGCAAGTGTACATAAATGGGGTTTGCACATGTAGAAAGGCCAAGTGCCTAGAGCTCACTTCTCAAACACAAATGGGAGTCACACTAACTACAGTTGGATGGTTAAATCCAATAAAATGTATTGCTCAAAATAGCATCTTCATATGCTGGATTTAGTACCAGTGTAATGCTAATATACTTTCACAAAAACCTAGCTTCTCCTTCAAATGATGTCTTTGTGTATAGCTCTACTAAATCTCGCATATACCTTCACACAAAACCTTCTTCACATTCCACACTTGATCTTACAATTAAGACCTTACATTTATACCATAACCTAAGACCATTTTTAGTAGGTCGGCTCTACAAGATATTACAATAAAAACATTTTACAAATAATTCAACATCCGATGCAATAACTGATTGAACATGTCGGCTTAATGCATTTACAACATTAATTAATCATTTCCTTAGCATGCCATGCTGATTTGGATAAGATAAACCTGTCGATGTAACCCTGGACCTATTTGTTGGTAATGACAAATATGCAAATATGATTATGTTAATAAACAACTCTCCAAGATAAGATGTCTAAACAATGTCTTCGACATTACCAAGTGTTTTCCATGCCATTCCAAGTGCTGGTGAACAATGTATCCTGTCGGTGTACCATATACCAGTGATTGTGCAATAATCACTTGTCTGCCGGTGAATGTTGCTTGATCTCCAAAGTGCCATAGTCTCAGTAGGTGTTGACATCAATGACAAAACCATACCAAAATACCAACAATCTCCCCCTTTGGCATTGATGGCAACACAAGATGGAAAAACCATCAAAGTGCCAAAATAGAAATGCCAAGTATAAAAACAATCTCCTCAAAGTAACAATCTCCCCCCTTGAGAGTAACATGAGTTTCCTTATGTTTTTCTGAACCAATTTTGAGATAATGTTTTTCCATAGATATCTCTCCCCCTTTGACATCAAATGCCAAAGTTACAACCAAATACCAATTTTTTATTAGATACCAATTGTTATATATAGTCCACATACAAAATACCAATCAATTTCAACATACCAACTACTCCCCCTAAGAAGTAGCTTCCTCATCAAAGCTAGAATAAAATATATCTTTGTTTATTCTGCTGGTTGATGATAGACATCAACTCTCTAAGTGTCTACCAGTGGGGGTATGACACCAAGCTATTTTCTGAGATACTCAAAAGTCTCCTTAGGCAAAGGTTTAGTGAAAATATCTGCAAGCTGTTCTTTAGTATTCACATAAACCAGTTGTATTTCTTTCACTTCAACTTTTTCCCTTAGAAAATTTAGTTTGATAGAAACATGTTTTGTTTTAGAATGTAATAGCAGATTCTTAGATATGTCAATTGTTGTTGTGTTATCACAATAGATAGTTATAGGTTCCTTGCATTTTACCTTTAAGTCTTTCAACATTTTCTTAAGCCAAAGTACTTGAGTATAGTTTGTTGCTACTATAACATATTCTAATTCTGCTGTTGATAAAGATGTACAACTCTGTTTCTTACTCAACCAAGAAACTAATCTGTTTCCAAGAAAGAATTCTCCTCCAGTGGTGCTTTTTCTATCATCCACATCTCCTGCCCAATTTGCATCTATGTATGCACATAGGTCAAAGTTTTCATCTCTAGGATACCATAATCCAAGATTTGTAGTGCCTTGTAAGTACCGAAAAATCCTTTTTACAGCTGATTCATGATTTTCTCTAGGATTACTCTGAAATTTTGAAACAATACATACTGCATTCATAATACCAGGTCTTGTTTGTGTTAAATATAGTAAACCTCCTATCATAGATTTGTACCTTGTTGGATTAACTGGTGTAGATTCATCTCTTAAAGATAGTTTGTCATTTGTAGTCATAGGTGTGCTTACTGGTTTACAGTTCTTCATCCCAAATTTCTTAAGTAGCTCTTTTAAGTATTTTGATTGACTCAAAAATATACCTTTGTCAGTCTGTGATATCTGCAATCCTAAAAAGAATCTTATTTCACCAATCATAGACATTTCAAATTCTTGCTGCATTTCAATAGAAAATTCTTTACACAATCTATCTTCTCCTCCAAATACTATATCATCAACAAAAACTTCTATAGCCAAAATGTCATCATTAGTCACTTTATAGTATAAGTTACTGTCAGCATTACCTTTAGAAAAAACAATTTTCAAAAGATACTTATCCAATCTTGCATACCAAGCTCTTGGAGCTTGCTTCAATCCATACAAAGCTTTCTTTAACTGGCAAACCATATCTTTGTCATTTGTTAAAGAAAATCCATCAGGTTGTTCAATGTAAACTTCCTCCTCAAGATCTCCATTCCTAAATGCACATTTAATATCCATTTGATATACTTTGTAGTTCCTTTATGCTAAAAAAGGCAAAAACAATTTAACTGCCTCAACTCTAGCTACCGGTGCAAAGGTTTCATTATAATCAATTCCTTCCTTTTGAGAATATCCCTTACACACTAGTCTTGCTTTATTTCTGATAACCTTCCCATTTTCATTTAATTTATTTCTAAATACCCATTTTGTTCCAATTACATTTTTATCTTTAGGCCGGGGAACTAATGACCAAGTGTTATTTTTCTCAATCTGCTCTAATTCTTCTTCCATAGCTTTAGTCCAATATTTATCTTCACATGCCTCATTAATTGATGATGGTTCAATTTGAGAAATAAGACATACCTCTTCATTTGCCAATCTTCCTTTTGTCATAACTCCTTTGTATTTGTTTCCAATTATATGATCTTCAGAATGATTCAATCTTACATACTGGGGTGTCTTTGTTTGTTGTTGTTGTTCAGTCATAGTAGAATTTTCAGATGATACCGGTGTAACTGGATCTTCACTTTGTATCTGTGGGTTCTGTGTAGATTCATTTGATATAATTTCTATTGTCGGTTCAGAATCTATATACCTTGAAGTTCCTCTGAATTGTTCATCAAGTTTTACATTTGTACTTTCAACAATTTTCTGCAATCTCTTATTAAAACATCTATATGCTTTACTCTTAGATGAATAACCAAGAAATATACCTTCATCACTTCTAGGATCAAATTTTCCAATATACTCATCTCTTCTAATGTAACATTTGCTTCCAAAAATTCTGAAGTATTTAAGAGGAGTAATACCAAACCATAGTTCATGAGGGGTCTTCCCGGTTTCACCTTTGATGTGAACTTTGTTGAATGTATAGACCGTTGTGCTTACTACTTCTCTCCAATATACATGTGGTAGATTTGCTTCTAATAACATACTTCTAGCAGCATCCAAGATAGTTTTGTTTTTCCTTTTAACAACTCCATTCTGCTGAGGTGTCCGAGGTGCTGATAGCTGTCTTCTAATTCCATTTACTTCACATAATGTATTAAATTCCATAGATGTGAATTCTCCTCCTTGATCTGATCTTAAACATTTGATTTTCTTACCGGTTTCATTTTCAACCATTGCTTTGAATAATTTAAACTTTCCAAGTGCTTCTGATTTTTCTCTTAGAAAAAGTAACCCAACACATTCTAGAATAGTCATCAATGATTAGCATGAAATATCTATCACCTTGTAAGCTTTTAGTTCTAGCCGGACCACATAAATCAGTGGGAATTAAATCAAGAGCATTATTAGATTTCTCTAGAATACTTTTGAAACTAGCTCTAACCTATTTTCCAAATTAACATTCCTTACATACTATATTGTGAGGTTTGACAATTTTAGGTAAATCTCTAACTGCCTTAGTAGTACTGATTTTTACCATGCAATCAAAGTTTACATGACAGAGTCTCTTATGCCATATCCAACTTTCATCTATATGTGCAATCAAACATGTCTTCTCACTGTTATTCAATTGAAAGATATTACCTCTAGTCTGATTACCGATTGCAATTTCTAAACCAGTTCTGTTCATGATTTTGCATTTTCCATTCTTAAATTGTAATTGAAATCCTCTCTCAACCAATTGACCAACACTCAAAAGATTATTATTTAAACCTTCAACATAGTAAACATTATCAATGTTATGTTTACCATCAGGAGATATTGAACCCTTACCTTTAATCTGACAAGCTTTGTCATCTCCAAATCTTACTAAACTCCCATTATATTCTTGAAAGTTCAAGAATTTATCTTTGTCTCCTGTCATATGATGTGAGCATCCAGAATCAATTATCCATTCATCCTTTACCTCAATTTTAGCTGCCAAGGCCTTTTCTACTGGGTGTACTATAGGTGCCGGTTGATCTTCTATTATAGCAACAAAAACCCATCCATTGTCTACCAGATCTTCATCAGAATCATCAGTTACTCCTTCATCAGCTACATAACAAGATTTGTCCTTATTCTTCTTAAATCTGTATCTCTGATATTTAGGGTTAGGCTTGTATGTCCTTCTAGCTTCTTCTCTTAGTCTAGCATGTCTATTAGGGCATCTTGAAGCCATATGACCAATCTTATTGCAGTTAAAACATTTAAAGGGTGCTTTACCTTGATACTTACTTCCCATAGGACCTTTAGGCATTTTCCTTGCAAATAGTGCTTCAAGTTCTTCAAGTTCTTCAATTTCTTTCCTACTTTCCTCAAGTTCTCTTGCATAAAAGGCTTTCCAATCATATTTTTCAAATGATGATGCAGATGATGTTGATGCTTTGAAAGCTAAATCTGTCTTTATAGTAGTAATAGGACCAAATTCCTTAATTTCAAAAGCTGAAAGTTTTCCAATCAATGTATCCCTAGTTACTGATGTATTAGGCATTGTTCTTAACTCATTTATAGTAGTATCCTTCATTTTATATGCCGGTGGCAATCCTCTTAAAACTTTTGAAACAATTTCATCTTCACTTAAGGTTCCTACACAACATTTTATACCCAAAATAATTTTATTTACTCTTTCCATAAAAGCAGAAATTCTTTCATCTTCTTCCATTTTCAGACTTTCATACCTGACCCAAAAGCTTTCAAGTTTTGCAATTTTGACTGTGGAATCTCCTACATTCAGTCTTTCCAAATGATCCCAAATAGCTTTAGCAGTTGATTTATCTGATAATCCCATGATTTGGTGATCTGATAATGTGCTCAAAAGTGCTTCTCTTGCTTTGCAATCATTCTCTTCATCTTTAGTCAAGTTAGTAGGAGCAGGCTGACCAGGAGTAGCAGTAGTATAACCATTCTTTGTAACATCCCAGATGTCCTTCCCAATGCAATTTAGACATGTCTCCATTCTGATCTTCCATATCCCATAGTTGGTTCCATCAAGTTTAGGACTGTCCTTCTTGAAATAGTTAGTAGACATTTTGATCTCCTCAAGTTGTTAAACTTCTGCAAAAAGAGGACTTAGCTCTGATACCAATTGTTAGGTCTCGGGGAAAAATGAGAGGGGGGGGGAGGTGAATAAGTTGTCTTAAAACTTTAAACCCAAAACACCTTAAACAATTTACTACTTAATACCAGTGAGATAGTCTGATATACCAGTGAACAGAAATAACAGATAAATGCAATACCGGTAAAGATTAATACATGAAACCAAAAGACAAAATCATCCACAACAAATGACACCAATATTTGTACGTGGAAACCCTGTAAGGGGAAAAAACATAGTGGGAAACTTTACCCACAATCAGATGATACTACTGTAGATAGTAAGTGTACATAAATGGGGTCTGCACATGCAGAAAGGCTAAGTGCCTAGAGCCCACTGCTCAAACACAAATGGGAGTCACACTAACTACAGTTGGATGGTTAGATCCAATAAAATGTACCGCTCAAAATAGCATCTTCATATGCTGGATTCAGTACCGGTGTAATGCTAATATGCTTTCACAAAAACCTAGCTTCTCCTTCAAATGATGTCTTCATGTATAGCTCTACTAAATCTCACATATACCTTCACACAAAACCTTCTTCGCATTCCACACTTGATCTTACAATTAAGACCTTACATTTATACCATAACCTAAGACCATTTTTAGTAGGTCGACTCTACAAGATATTACAATAAAAACATTTTACAAATAATTCAACATCCGATGCAATAACCAATTGAACATGTCGGCTTAATGCATTTACAACATTAATTAATCATTTCCTTAGCGTGCCATGCTGATCTGGATAAGATAAACCTGCTAGTGTAACCCTGGACCTATTTGCTAGTAATAGCAAATATGCAAATATGATTATGTTAATAAACAACTCTCCAAGATAAGATGTCCAAACAATGTCTTCGACATTACCAAGTGTTTTCCATGCCATTCCAAGTGCCGGTGAACAATGTATCCTATCGATGTACCATATACCAGTGATTGTGCAATAATCACTTGTTTGTCGGTGAATGTTGCTTGATCTCCAAAGTACCATAGTTTCAGTAGGTGTTGACATCAATGACAAAACCATACCAAAATACCAACAAAGTGATTGGAAAGCCTTATATGCAAAAGAATTGGAATATATGAGGAAAGAGGATGAAGAATTTGAGCTACTTGAACCCTTATTTGCTAGAAGAGTACCTAAAGGACCAACATGAAGTAAGTGTGAAGGAAAAGCATCTTTTAAATGGTTTGCATTTAATAAGATTGGTCATTTTGTATCTAGATGTCCTGAAAGGAATGCAAGATTTGAGGAAAGAGTTAAGAAATCATTTAAGCCTACCCAAAAAAAATAGAGATTCAAGAAAATTAAACAATGCTACATAGCGAATGAGGAAGGAGTAAGTGATGATTCTGGGGATGAACTGATAGAAGACTCTGCTAGTGGATCCGACAATGGAAAGGAATGAGTGTTCTATGCTTTAAAGGAAGATGAACTAGAACTAGCTATCATAAATGAAGAAAAGGCCCTAGTAGCAAAAGTTGAAGATAAGGATGAATGGGTAATTGATAGTGGATGCTCACATCATATGACTGGAGATAAAAGAAATTTTTTATCCTTGCAAGAATAAAATGGTAGTCAAGTCAGATTTGGAGATGACAAAGCATGTATGATCAAAGGTAGAGGTACTATTTATCTGGATGGTAAGCATAATACTGATAATGTCTATTATGTAGAAGGTTTAAAGCATAATCTTTTGAGTGTTGGTCAATTGGTGGACAAGGGTTTCCAACTTCAGTTTAAAGATAGAAAAAGCAAGATCATTAACAAGACTGGTTTGGAGATTGCAACCGGTATTCAAACTAGAGGTAATATATTTCACTTGAACACTCGTAATAAGACATGTTTGATTGCTTATATTGATGAGAGTTGGCTATGGCATAAGAGGTCATGTCATGTTAATTTTGATTGTATTGTTAATATCAGTTCAACTAAGGCAGTTAGAGATATACCTAAGATTATGAAGCCTCATAATTCAGTATGTAAGCAATGTCAATTAGGAAAGAAAGTTAGAATTTTTTTTAAGAGTATACATGATAAATCTAATGATGTACTTGATTTGATTCACACTGACTTATGTGGACCAGCAAGGACTAGAAGCTTTCAAGGTGATAGGTATTTCATGCTTATTATTGATGACTATTCTAGGATGATGTGGGTGACTTTTCTTAGGGAGAAGTCTAAAGCCTTTGAGAAATTCAAGATCTTTAAAGAAAGGGTTGAAACAAAAACTAGATTGAAAATCAAATGTCTAAGATCAGATCAAGGCGGTGAGTTCACTTCTCATGAATTTAACAGTCATTGTGAGATAAATGGAATTAGGTGATAGTTATCTACACCTCGGACTCCTCAACAAAATGAAGTGGTGGAAAGAAACAATAGAACCATTTTGGATGCAACAAGATCTATGATGATGGGAGCCAAATTACCTCACATCTACTGGAGAGAAGCAGTGAGTACAACAGTCTACACATTCAATAGAGTTCACATCAAAGGTGAAACCGGTAAGACTCCTTATGAATTATGGTTTGGATATACACCTACTATTAAATATTTCAATTTCTTTTGAAGTAAATGCTATATCAAAAGGGATGATTCAGTTGGAAAGTTTGAACCTAGATGTGATGAAGGGATATTTCTTGGTTATTCAATTCAAAGCAAAGCATATAGATGTTATAACAAAATATTGCAGAAAATTGTGGAAAGCGCTAATGTGAAAGTGGATGAGCAATACTAAATCAATCTATATCATATAACAGGGAATCGGTAGTGGAAATGATCATAACTGAACCGACAATGCCTTAACCAGTACAAGAAACTGAAACACTTACACTGGCATAATCAGAAAATTCAACTATGACTGATGATCATAGCAATGAACCTCAAGTTCATAAGATATCAAGGTATGTAAGATTAAACCATTCTGAAGATCAAATCATTGGAGATAGGAACAAGGGAGTTATGACAAGAAGAAGACTGGAAAATGAAGAGGTATGTCTTATTTCTCAAATTGAATTGACATCTGTTATTGAAGCTTGTAAAGACAAACATTGGTTAAAGACTATGGAAGATGAATTAGATCAGATAGAGAAGAATGAGACTTGGAATTTAGTTCCCCAACCTAAAAATAAGAATGTTATTGGAACTAAATGGGTCTTTAGGAATAAACTGAATGAGGATGGTAAAGTTGTAAGAAACAAGGCTAGATTGGTTTGTAAAGGATATTCTCAAATGGAAGGAATTGATTATGGTGGAACATTTGCACCTGTAGCTAGAATTGAAGTTGTTAGACTATTTCTTGACTATGCAACTTATAAGAACTATAAGGGTTATCAAATGGATGTTAAATGTGAATTTTTGAATGGTGAACTTGAGAAAGAAGTATACATTGAGTAGCTTGATGGATTTTCAATGACAGATGATAAAGATATAGTTTGGAGATTGAAGAAAGTTTTATATGGATTGATATGCAAGGTTAGATAAATATCTTTTGAAGCTTGGTTTTACTAAAGGTAGTGTTGATAGTAATTTATATTATAAGATCACTGATAATGATATTTTGATTATTGAAGTATTTGTTGATGATATCATTTTTGGAGGAGAAGATAAATTGTGCATGGAATTTTCTAATAATATGAAGAATGAATTTGAAATGTCCATGATTGGTGAGATGAGATTTTTCTTAGGTTTGCAGATTACTCAAACTGACCAAGGCATTTTTATTTGTCAAACTAAGTATCTGAGGGAATTGTTGAAGAAATTTTGTATGGATAATTCCAAACCGGTAAGTACTCCTATGGTGACAAGTGAGAAATTATATATCAAGGATACTTCTACACCAGTAAATCTGACAAGTTACAAGTCTATGATTGGTGGTTTATTATATCTAACTCAGACTAGACTGGATATTATGAATGTAGTAAGTATTGTTTCAAGATATCAAAGTAATCCTAAAGAAAATCATGAATGTGTAGTAAAGAGGATATTCTGGTATTTGCCCGGAACAACAGAAAATGGCTTGTGGTATTCTAGAAATGATGATTTCACTTTATCTGCATATATAGATTCAGATTGGGTAGGAGATACTGATGACATGAAGAGCAAATCTGGTGGAGCTTTCTTTCTTGGAAAGAAACTGGTTTCATGGATTAGCAAAAAATAGTCATGAATTTCTTTATCTACTGCAGAAGCTGAGTATGTTGCAGCAACAACTAATTGCACTCAAGTCTTGTGGATGAAGCAAATGTTGAAGGATATCAAGGTAAATTGTAGTGAACTGGTAGTTATGTACTATGATAACTCTGCAACTATTGACATGTCTAAAAATCTGATATTTCACTCTAAGACTAAGCATATATCAATAAATTATAACTTTTTGAAGGACAAGGTAGAAGGAAAGGAACTCAAACTGGTTTATGTGAACACTAAAGAGCATACTGGAGATATATTCACTAAATCATTTGAGTATTTGAGAGATAGGTTAGGGGTTTTTGCCCCTCTGATAGAGACTTTATTGATGTAGTTTATCATCAATTTGGTATGCATTATCAGAGATATTATTCATTATGGCACTGATGAGTGGTGGTACTACTCAGGGGGAGTACTCAACTTTGAGATTCAGAGGTTTATATTCTTGCTTAGATATTTTTGTCAGATTTTTGGAATTGATGTCAAAGGGGGAGAGATAGTGATGTGAAAAATAAATTCAGAACTTTATAGAAATATTATTCACAGGGGGGGAGTTATTGACATTCGAGAGATTGTTGGTTATCTTCCATAAGGGAGACTTGCTTGAAATTTTTTGGTACTTAGATGTTTTCACATCTAGTGTTGTCATCAATGCCAAAGGGGGAGATTGTTGGCATTATGGATGAATTGATTATGTGTTGCATTGATGTTTTGTCATTGATGTCAACACTAGCTGTTATGGTTGGTTACCGACAGAAGATCTAGTTTTACTAGCAGAAGAGTATTTGTTGGACACTTCCAGCATGTTTGGATCAATGGAGTATGTTTGGTTTTATGTGTTAGATGCTTCTAGAGCATTTTTTGGTCATTTGGTATTGACTTGGTAATCCGATGCTATCATACACTCTTGTAAACCCTTACCGGCATTGGTTTAAGGTTTAATCAGTAGAGCTTTCACTAAGAAATCTTGAAATGATGCATAAGTGGTGTTGGTGCGGCTTCTAGATGGATTTCAGGATGTTGAAGATGTTCTTTGATCGAGCCTAAAATTGTTTGAAAACATTTCTTTGGCATGGTGGAGCCAGAATAGTTCTGGTACCTATCTAGGTTATGGACCAGTATCATGTTAATGTGTACTATACATGTTACCAGGATGTTTTGGGATGATTTATGGATGTGTTATTATTGTTTTGGTCTTAAGCCAACATGACATATCACTGTAATATGGATTTATGTAATGATCTTATTGTAATATCTTTTAGGTGGCCGACCTAATTGGTTTAGGCCTTGGGGTTGGTATAAAATGATGTAAGGTCTCATTGTAGAAAGTGTTCTTGGTCATGTAATGTAATATTATATGCGAAGGAGATTTAGTCGATCATAGGTGATTGAATTGGGATTAAGGAAGAGGTCAAAGACCTCCGGTATTGAGCTTAATTGAGACTATAATCAGGCATGGTAGATGCTATCTTTGGTAGTTTATTATTATAGATTATTGTCCATTTATCTTCAGATGGTTTTTGCTTGTCTATAGTCAGTTAGACTCCTTTGTAATGAGTAGTACGCTCTAGGCAGTGTGCCTTCCTGCATGTGCAAGCCACTCATTTTATCACATACTTTTTGTAGAAGTATCATCTGACTGTGGGTAGGCTTCCCAGAGTGGTTTTTCCCTTTCCAGGTTTTCCACATACAAATCATGGCATTATGTGGTATGGTTGCATTGTGTTAATTATCTATTTTATTGCTTATCGGTATCTATTTTTGCTTTACCAGTACTTAATCTAGTTTAAGGTTATTAAGTAGATTAAATGATATAATATGTTAACAACTGATTCACCCCCCCCTCTCAGTTGTTCACCAGTTATCCTAACATGTAGCGCGTATGCAGGCATTTTAGCACCTACGTAGGTGCTTCAGCGCGGCTATCTAAAAAACAACATGAGCATTGTTTCTACATAATTTTGTCTATTAATCAGATTTTTGAGTTTTGCAGGTCTTATTTGAGAGGTCCAAGACATATTATAGACTGCTAATCCATTGTTTTGCAAGTTGCCTAAAGATATACAAACAAACATTGTATCTTTTTAATCATTTTCTTACGCACTTAATCTAATTGGGTAAAAGAACAACGTGTCTTACATGTTTGAGAAAAGTGTAGTGGTAGGAGAGTATTCTCTTGTCTATATAGACAATTAGAAATCTAGACCCTCAAAACTTTCCTAGTGTTTGTATACTTTCTACCTTTAGTGGGCTTTTTACCTTTAGTGGGCCTGCCCTCTCGATTTGGTGAGAGGGGAACAAACTAAGTGAGTATAGCTAAAACCCAATCATTCCAACTCACTATAATAAATAGGCCTTTTGGGATGAAAATCTAGGAGGACAAAGCTATTTGAGAGTGTTAGACAATTCAAATAATCAAAAGACAACTGAGAGGGGGGGGTGAATCAATTATCACCAGATTGGTGGGAAGCCTACCCATAGTCAGATAATACTTTGGTAGTAATTATGTGATTACAAATTGAGGGGCCTACACTTGTAGGAAGACCAACAACCTAGAGCACACTGCTCATTACAAAAGGAGTCTCACTGACTACATAAAAATCCAGACTACAATCCAGAAGAAAGAATGAACTGCAATAATAGCATCTCCTATGCCTGAGTACAGTTTCGGTTAAGCTCAATACCAGAGGACTTAATCTTCTTGCATAAACCCAACTCAATCACCAATGATTGACCAAATCCTCTACATGAATGATTATTACATTATTCGCTTGTGTAACATTCCCATTATTCAATTCTTGATCTATAATGAGATCATACACATATATAAAAACCCTAAACCTCAAACAATAAACCAATAACATAATTACCAAACATGTCGGCTTGAGACCAAACAAATAATATCCAACCCATAAGACATCCCAGAAACACATCGAGAAAGCTAATCAACATGTTACATTAAGTCAGTCCATAACCTAGATAGTACCAGACCCAATTTAGGTCCACACATGCTAAAGCAATGATCCCAATCAGTTAAGTCTCGAACACAATTACCATTAGCATCTTGAATCCATACTAGAAGTCGCACCAACAACACTTATGCATAACATCAAAAGATCTTCAACAAAGCTCTGTCGGTGAAACCCTCATCAAATCAACAAACCAAACTTACCAGCACATAAGATAGCATCCGATCACTAGATCAATACCAACTACCAGAACATGTATCTGAGTAGTATGAATAGAAGATCTAAGCCAATTCCATAAACCAAATCATACTAGATCATACCAACCAAACAACCTACTGAGACCAAAAGGATATCGGTAAAGCAGCCAAAGCAGCTAGTGTTGACATCAATGACAAAACATCAATGCAACACATAATTGATTCCTCCAAATGACCAACAATCTCCCCCTTTGGCATTGATGGCAACATGAGATGTGAAAAACATCCAAGTGCCAAGAAATGCCAAACAAATTTCCCACATAAGAATATAGCAATGATGTTCCGATCCATACTCTTCCTATAGATGGTATCACAATTAAGTTCTGCAAATTTCTCCCTCTAATGTATATATCTGCTTAAATTTTTCACATGAATAACTCTCCCCCTTTGACATCAATGCCAGAGATCTGACATTAATATCAAAAAAAAATCATAAACCATTGAATCACAAGACTAACTACTCCCCCTAGGTAGTAGCATCACCACATCAATCCATAATGAATAATAACTCTGATAATGCATATCAGACTGATGTCAAATAGCACAAATTAGGTTTCTATTGGAGGGGCAGAAACCCCCAATTTGTCTTTGAGGTACTCAAATGATTCTTTAGGCAAAGGTTTAGTGAAGATGTCTGCAATCTGCTCTTTAGTGTTCATATAAACCAATCTTACTTCATTTTCTTCCACCTTCTCCTTCAAAAAGTTATACTTGATAGATATGTGCTTTGTCTTAGAGTGAAATACCGGATTCTTTGATATGTCTATAGTAGCAAAGTTATCACACTGAATAACTATTGGCCCATTGCAATGCACTTCAACATTTTCTTCATCCATAAAACTTGTGTATAGTTAGTAGCAACAACAACATACTCAACTTCAGCAGTAGATAGAGAAGTACATGACTATTCCTTGCTGATCCATGAAATAAGTTTCTTTCCAAGAAAGAAAGCTCCATCGAAAGTACTTTTTTGGTCATCAACATCACCTCCCCAATCTGCATCTGTATATGCACATAAAGTAAAGTCATCATCTTTAGGATACCACAAACCATATTTAGATGTTCCTTGTAAGTATCTAAAAATCCTTTTCATTACACTCTCATAATTTTCCCTAGGATCACTTTGATATCTTGATGCACTGCAAACTAAATTCATTATATCCAGTCTATTCTGAGTCAAATATAGCATAACTCCAATCATAGACTTGTATCTTATAGGATTTACTGGTGTTGATTCATCTTTCTTTGTCAATTTCTCACTGGTAACTATAGGAGTACTAACCGGTTTAGAATTTTCCATACCAAATTTCTTCAACATCTCCCTAGCATATTTAGTTTGACAGATGAAAATGCCTTTATCAGTTTGATTAATCTGCAAACTTAAGAAAATTTTCATTTCCCCAATCATAGACATTCAAATCCTTTCTCCATATTTTTTAGAAAATTCCATGCACAACTTATCTTCACCTCCAAAAATGATGTCATCAACAAAGACCTAAATAATCAGTATGTCATCATTTGTGACTTTATAATATAGATTACTATCAGCATTACCTTTAGTGAAACCAAGCTTTAAAAGATATTTGTCCAACCTTGCACACCAAGCTGTAGGTACCTATTTCAATCCATATAAGGCTTATTTTAACCTACAAACCATGTTTTTTTATCATATGAAAGTGAAAAACCATCAGGTTTCTCAATATAAACTTCCTCATAAAGATCCTCATTCAGAAAAGCACACTTGACATCCATCTAATAGACCTTGTAGTTTTTATGTGCAACATAGGCAAGAAATAATCTTACAACTTCAATCCTAGCTATAGGTGCAAAAGTTTCACCATAATCAATTCCTTCCTTCTGAGAATATCCTTTACAAACCAATCTAGCTTTATTCCTCACAACTTTTCCATCTTCATTTATTTATTCCTAAATACCCATTTAGTTCCAATAACAATCTTATTTTTAGGTTAGGGAACTAAAATCCATGTGTTATTCTTTTCTACCTAATCTAATTCTTCTTCCATAGCTTTCATCCAATATTCATCTTTACATGCTTTAGTTACTGATATTGGTTCAACTTGAGAAATTAAACATACCTCATTAGTTGTCAATCTTCTTCTTGTCATCACTCCATTGTTCTTATCCCCAATGATCTAATCTTCTGAATCATTCAACCTTACATACCTAGGAGTCTTATGATTCTCTATTCCTCTTTTCTGTTCTTCAGTTATTGTTGAATTTTCTAATACTATTGGAGTAATCGGTTCAACATTTTATTCTAGTAAAGGTGTTATTGGTTTAGTTATGATCATTTCCATTGTCGGTTCTTGCTCATAAATTCTAATTTGACTTCTATTTTGCTCATCCACCTTGACATTTGCGCTCTCCATAATTCTTTGCAATCTTTTTTTATAACATCTATATGCTTTGATTAGAATAACCAATAAATATTCCTTCATCACATCTAGGATCAAACTTTCCAATGACATTATCTCTCTTGATATAACATTTACTACCAAATATTCTGAAGTACTTAACTATAGGTGTATTGCCAAACCATAATTCATAAGGTGTCTTACCAGTTTCTCTTTTGATATGAACTTTGTTGAATGTATAAATTGTTGTGTTCATTGCTTCTCTCCAGTAGATATGAGGTAGATTAGCTTCCATCATCACGGTTCTACCAGCATCTAAGATAGTTTTGTTCTTTCTTTCCACAACTCCATTCTGCTGAGGTGTCCGGGGAGGAGAAAATTGTCTCCTTATGCCATGCTTCTCACAAAAGTTGTTAAACTCACCGGATGTGAATTCTCCGCCATGATTTGACCTTAAGCACTTAATCTTCAATCATGTTTCAATTTCAACCTTATCCTTAAAGATTTTAAAATTTTCAAAAGACTCAAATTTCTCCCTTAGAAAAGTAACCCACATCATTCTAGAATAATCATCAATGATTAACATAAAATATCTATCACCTTGAAAACTTTTAATTCTAGTAGGACAACACAAATTAGTATGAATAAGATCAAGAACATCATTAGATTTGTCTTGTATATTCTTAAAAGAGGTTCAAACCTATTTTCCCATTTGACATTCTTTACATACCAGATTATAGGGCTTCACAATCTTAGGTATATCTATAACTTCCTTAGTTGAACTTATCTTTATTATGCAATCAAAATTCATATGATATAGCCTTTTATGCCATATCCAACTCTCATCAATTTGTGCAATCAAACATGTCTTCTCACCAAAATTCAAATGAAAGATATTACCTTTTTTCTAAGTGTCGGTTACAATCTCCAATCCAGATCTATTAATGATCTTACATTTTCCATCCTTGAATTGTAATTGAAATCCCTTATCCACCAACTGTCCTACACTCAAAAGATTATGCCTTAAACCTTCAACATAATAAACATTATCAGTATTGTTCTTACCATATAATGATATAGTTCCTTTTCCTTTGATCATACATGCTTTGTCATCTCCAAATATAACCAGACCGTCATCAAATTCTTGCAAAGATAGAAACTTCCTTTTATCTCTAGTCATATGATGTGAACATCCACTGTCAAATACCCATTCACCCTTATCTTCAATTTTAGCAGCAAGAGCCTTGTCTTCAGGTTTATTCTCTTCTGTGCCGGATCATCTTCCTTGATAGCCAAGAACACCCATTCCTTGCCATTGCCGGAACTACTAGTAGATTCTTGTGTCAGTTCATCATCAAAATCAGTCAGACCTTCCTCATCCGCAATGTAGCATGATTTATCTCTGTTTTCCTATACTTATGCTTGTTCTAATATCTAAGGTTAGGCTTACAAGATCTTCTAGATTTCTCTTCGAATCTTGAATTCCTTTTAGGACATATAGATGTAAAATGACCTATCTTATTACATGCAAAACATTTAAAAGGAGATTTTCCTTCATACTTACTTCCTACCGGTCCTTTAAGCACTCTTCTAGCAAATAGGGCTTCAATTTGCTCAAATTCTTCATCTTCCCTTTTCATAGCTTCCAATTCCTTTTCATACAAATCTTTCCAATCTTGCTTGACAGTTGATGATGTCAATGCATGAAAAGCAAGTTCAGACTTCCCAGCTCCAGAAGGTCAAAATTCTTCAAGCTCAAAAGTAGATAATTTCCCAACCAAGTTATCTCTATTGACAGAATTATTATCCATTGTTCTCAATTCATTAATTGTAGTAGCCTTCATCTTGTAAGTCAATGGAAAAGCTCTCAAAACTTTATAAAATATTTCATCTTCACTCAGAGATCCACCACAACATTGAATTCCCATGACAATTTCATTTACTCTTTTCATAAATGTAGTAATCCTTTCATCTTCGTCCATCTTCAAGTTTTCATATCTCACCCGATAACCATCAAGTTTAACAATATTAATAGTAGGGTCGCCTTCATTAAGAAACTCCAACTTGTCCCATATAGCCTTTGTTGTTGATTTGTCAGTCAACCCCATTATTTGTTGATCAAAAAGTGCACACAAGAGGGCTTCTCTAGCTCTACAGTCATTCTCAAGTTCCTTATCCAAGTTTGTCAGAGGAGGATTGCCAGATGCCAGATTAAAAGGAGTAACACCATTCTCTGTGATTTGCCAAATTTCCTTACCAAGACATCTCATATGAGTCTCCATTCTAATCTTCCATACTCTGTAATTTGTTCCATCAAGCCTAGGAATTTCTCTCTGAAAGATAGTAGTCGATGGACTAGATGAACTTGAATTGTTAGTCACCATAGGATCTTCCTCAAGTGGTTAAGCTTCTGCAAAGAGGACCAGAGCTTTGATACCAATTGTTAGACAGTTCAAATAACTGGAAGACAACTTGGGGGGGGGGGGTGAATCAATTGTCACCAGATTATTGGATCCTTAAGCAATTAAAACTTTAATGCCAAAACCCAAAATATCAATAATAGAATACATAAACCAATTACCAAAATAGAAGATATACCAATTAAGCACAAGCAACAATTAGAGAATAAATACCATCCACATGAAACCAATATTTGTACATGGAAAACCCGATAAAGGGAAAAACCATGGTGGGAAGCCTACCCACAGTTAGATAATACTTCTGCAGTAAGTATGTGATTACAAATTGAGGGGCCTCCACTTGCTAAAAGGCCAACAGCCTAGAGCACACTGCTTATTACAAAAGGAGTCTCACTGACTACATAAAAATCTAGACTACAATCTAGAAGAGAGAATGAGCTGCAGTAATAACATCTCCAATGCCTAAGTACAGTTCTAGTTAATCTCAATACCAGAGGACTTAATCTTCTTACATAAACCCAACTTGATCACCAATGATCAACCAAATCCTCTATATGATTGATTATTATATTATTCACTTGCATATCATTCCCATTATTCCATTCTTGATCTATAATGAGATCATATGCATATATATACAAACCCTAAACCTCAAACAATAAGGGTGGCCACCCAAACAATAAAAAAATTACATAATTACAAAACATGTTGGCCTGAGACCAAACAAACAATATCCAACCCATAAGACATCCTAGAAACACATCAAGAAGACTAATCAACACATTACATTAAGTCGGTCCATAGCCTAGATAGTATCAGGCCCAATTTAGGTCCACACACGCTAAAGCAATGATCTAAATTAGTTAAGTCTTGAACACGATCACCATTAGCATCCTGAATTCATACAAGAAGCTGCACCAACACCACTTATGCATAACATCAAAAGATCTTCAACAAATCTCTGTCGGTGAAACCCTCACCAAATCAACAAACCAGGATTACCAGCACATAAGATAGCATCCGATCACTAGATCAATACCAACTAACTGAACATGTATCCAAGTAGCATGAATATCAGATCTAAGCCAATTCCATAAACCAAAGCATATCGAAGTATACTAGATCATACCAACCAAAAACCAAACAACCTACTGGGACCAAAAGGATACTGGTAAAATAGCCAAAGCAGCTAGTGTTGACATCAATGCAACACATAATCAATTCCTCTAAATGGCCTCATTCACTCTCATATTGGGAATTTTTTAGGGCCTTTAGATATTAATCACACTTGCATGACTACATCTTTCTTAATATTTTATAGGGATATAGGCCTCAATTGTGCTTGCGCGACTACAAGGGGTAGTCTTCGAACATAAACCCTTACCGAGAGCCTTAGGAATAGATGCCACCTAGTTCACCTCTGAAAGGTGAATAATATTTGTGCAAGGGAGATAGTAAATCCCCAAGAGACTTTCCATTTCATGTCCCCATTAATGTTTGGAGTCAACTTGTTGGCATTGAGTTATCATTGATGTCAACTGGTATTGCAGGTTACCGGTAGAGTGTGTCAACTAGTATGAAGAAGATTGAACTAGCATAAAGAAGAGAAGTATGTTCTGAGTTGACAGATGATACCACCTGTATGAGATGAGATGCAGGAGTGTGTTGGCATGCTTGAGTAATAGGAATAAATTTCTATGAAGGCTGGTTGTTTGTTTGTGATGAAGCGATAGAATATTGATGAATCACAACAACACCCGATAGACAAAACAAAAATAATGGTATGAAGACATACCAGAAGGAAATATGAATTGTTAGGATGATGTGTTGGTGGTAAGAGTGTTTGTTCAGCATGTTGGATGTACTGGTAATGGTTTCTACCGGTAGGTATGTTCTAGTTTGAACCGACTCTTTGTCGGTAAGTTGAATGTATGTTGATGTGTGCTTCGTGGTGTTGAGGTGGAAAACATGTAGAAGTCAGCGAATTGTTCTTTGACATGGTTGTGTGTGTAGTAGGTGGTCATAAAAATGATAAACCCACAAATCACAGGTTGATGATAGATTGATGCAGCACGAGGAAAAATGGATGACAAAGAATGCTCGGATAGTTGAGGACTTGTGATCGAAGCACGAAATCTGATTACAGATTGACCTCGAGAAATACACAGCTAGATTTAAATGGGGTTGACAAAGATCAAGACCAAAAAGTAGGGTTAAGAAAATATGCATTGGATGAATAAAAATGTGTACAGATGCATCTCCCCAAAGCAGGTGAGCAATCCAAGGTAGATCGAATCAAATTGGATATGGATTTGATTGAAGGAGGGAAACCCTAACCATCCTAAGGTTGAATTGGTTTTTGGTGGGAAGCCTCAAGTTTAAAAGATGCTGACCAGAGACTGATATGTGATGAGAGTGAGGAAAAAGATTGTTTGAGTGAAAAACAAGAAAAATCTTAAGTGACTATGTGTTGAAGGAGAAACTGGTAAGGTGTGTGTGAACTGACAGAGAACAAACCGACAAAAGTAGAACCTGGTAGAGTGTGGTCAAGTGTGAATTGAATCTAGCAGTCAAAAAAAGAGAAGTTTGAGCAGAGTAAGAATCAACATAAAGGTAGTGTTGTAGGGTGTGTGGAGTTTTCACAAACCAATTAAAATGAAACTAGTAGACCAGAGTATTGAAGGGTTGCAAAACTTCATTTGTAACAGGGAATTTATTTGTGTATTTGAATCTTCATATTGTCTTCACTAAGTAGGTGCTTAGTGTAGGGGTTGTATCTCCTTTAGGTTGTAGCCTATAAATTGTTTAGGAGTTGGTGCTCCTTTGAGTCGGGGCTCATAAATCAGGAGTTGGTGCCCTAAAATTGTAGTTAGATCATTTTCATTGTGAGGCTGGATTGGAGCAGAAGATCTCCAACAGCTATTCTCATCGAGGTTTTTCCCATATTGGGTTTTCCTTGTATATCTAGTGTTATGTGATGCATTATTGTGTATGTGTTTTATTGATGTTATAGCAAATCCTTTCACACACTTTGTTTACATCGTTTTTGTCTTACTGGTCAACACTCTTCTTGTTTTATATTGTACTGGTATATCCCTAAATAGGAAAGAAGTGTTTAAATCATTGATTCACCTCCCTCTCAGTGATCCATTGTGTCCAATAATCGGTATAAAAGCTAGGATCCCTATTTTGTCAAAGAGTTCTCTAGCTTGGGTAGATCCTATCAAGTGTGCACAATGGCAAGAAATGAATTGGCCTCCTCAAAAGCTCCTATGTTTGATGGTGTCAACTATGCCTTTTGGAGTAGAAGAATGGAAACCTATTTGTCCTCTCTAGGTTTGTATGTATGGATGTCAGTTGTGAATGGATATACAGTCCCAAGTGTTCCCCCTACTGATCCAAATGCTAAGAAAGAATATGAGAACAATGCTAAAGCTAAAAATGCCATTCTTAGTAGGTTATCTGATAATGAGTTCATCAAGGTTATGCATTGCTCATCTGTCAAAGAAACTTGGGATAGGTTGCAGAAAATATTTGAAGGCGATGCTAAAGTCAAGGAAGCCAAGTTATAGACATTGAGAGCACAACTGGAGGGTTTGAAAATGAGAGATGAAGAGAATATTGTTGACTATCTCCAAAGGATTGATGAAACAACAAACACCATTAGAGGGCTTGGAGAAGAAATAAAATATGAGGTGGTAGTAAAGAAAGTACTTAGATCTCTCACATCTAAGTATGATACAAAGGTTTCAGCAATAGAAGAAGAAAAAGATCTGAAAACCTTTATAATGGATGAGCTATATGGTTCCCTAATTGCTTATGAGATGAGGACTACTGGTACTGAGGTTGTGAAGAAAGAAGTTGCATTCAAAACATCAAGGAAAGGAAAAGAAGATTCTTCTCAAGATGGAACTGGTGAAGCTTTTGATGATATCATGGAAAACTTTGTCAGAAGACTCAAGAGGGGTTTCGACAAATACAAAGGGAAGCTACCCTTGAAATTTTTCAATTGTGGAAAGATTGGACATTTTTCTGCCAAATGTCCCTATAGTGATAAGAATGAAGATGATCAATCAAGTGGTAGTAGATCAATTAGTAAGGACAAGAAGAAGAATGTCTACTAGCATGGTAGAAGAGGGAACCGAAAGCAAAGCAGCCTTTACACACATGAAAATGATACCACAGATGAGGAGAGTGCCTTTGATGACTATTGTAGTGAACATGAAGTTAGAGAAAACCTTTTTTTGGCCCAAGAAGTCCTGGTACTAGAAGGAGAAGAAGAAGAGCAAGTAGGAGAAGTAGATCTTGAAGCAAAGCTCATTAGTGCCTTGGAAGAGCTGAAGAAAACAAGGAGATCTGAAGAAGGTAAAAAAGGTTGCAACTGAAGAATAAGAGATGTTGGAGAAATCTCTTGAAGAATCCAAGAAAACAATTGTAGATCTAAAAATTCAATTGGAAGAGGCCAAGAGGATCTATGAAGCTACTGCTACCGGCTTAAGTGAAAAGGAGAAGGAACATCAAAACTTGGAAGAAGAAATTGTTAAGCTCCGAAAGGAATTAGAGAAGAGCAAAAATGAACTGATGATAAGAAGCAAGTATGAAAGAAACACAGAGGCTCTAGATAAAATGTTGAGCAAGCAAAAGTCTTCAAAGGATACCAGTGGCTTAGGATTTAAAGAAGGACAAAGTTAAAACAATAGAGACACATCCGATAAGGAGATATAGTTCACTTCTTCAAATGAAGATGAAGAGAAGAAGACATTCATAGTAAGCAAGAATACCGGTAAGAAGACATATGCAGATGCTGTTAGAAACTGCCACACAAACTGGTATACACAATCAATGAACCAGAGGCCACACTCAATGTATCGACATGCAGATCCAAGGAGAAATACAAGAGTTGATCATGAAGGATTCACCAAAGTCAACAGTATGAAAGGAAGACCCCTAGTGAGGCAATCGTTTGCATGACCAAGGCAACCTAACCAGTATGTTCCAAACTTTCATGGTTATTGTCACTGGTGTAATAAGTTCGGTCATAGAATGGAAGATTGTAGGAAGATGAATGTAAACCCTAGTTTTGAGATTAGAAACTCATTTGTTGCATTACAAAGTACAAATGTCACATGTTATAATTGCAATGAGTTTGGTCATAAGAGTTATGAGTGTAGGAGAAATGTACAGATGTCCTACAAGAATGCTTTGAATACATCTTTCAATGCTAATGTGAAATGTTATAAGTGTCAAAATTTTGGTCACTTAGCAAGGCATTGTAAGCTGAGAATTGACAAGCAAAAGAAAACAATACCGGATCAGAAGACACAGACAAAACCATAACACAAGATGATAGAAGAGGAGAAGAAAGAAGAGAAACATGTTTGGGTAGAGAAGAAGAACAAGATAGAGTCAAGCTTGATTGTGTAGACTTCTCTACATGCTAAAAGGAGGAATCTATGGGTAGTAGATAGTGGTTGCTCAAATCACATGACTAGAGACAAGAAAAAGTTTATCAAGCTTGATGATTGGGATGGTGGTTCTATCCGGTTTGGTGACAACTCCTCTATTAAGATTAAGGGTCATGGTACATTGAATATTGATGGAAAGCTCAAGGCTCATGATGTGTACTATGTAGAAGGAATAAATCATAATATGTTGAGTGTGAGTCAAATGTGTGACAAAGGATACAAGTTCAAATTTGACTCTATCGGTTGTCAAATAAGCAAGCAGGGTACCGACTAGGTTGTGGGAGAAGGAAAGAGGACACATGGTAATGTCTACAATCTGAAGGAATTCTATGAGTCCCAATGCATGATGGGATAGGTTGATGAAATCTGGTTGTGGCACCGGACATTAGGCCATGTGAACTTGGATAATCTGGTGAAAATAAGTAAAAACCAGTATGTAAGAAATATTCCACAAATAACTAAACCGGCAAGTACTTTTTGTGATGAATGCATTAGAGCCAAGAAAATCAAAGTGAGTTGCAAAAAAAAAGAGTACAATACCTCAAGACCTCTGGAATTAGTACATATAGATTTGTGGGGACCAACAAGGACAAGGGCTCTAGCTGGTGAGAGATACTTCATGCTATTCATTGATGACTACTCAAGGATGACTTGGGTGACATTTCTACAGGACAAATCACAGGCATTTGAAAGATTCAATATTTTCAAAAGAATGGTTGAAAATGATAGTGGATATTGGTTAAAGTGCTTAGGATCAGACCAAGGTGGAGAATATTATTCCAATGAGTTTATTGATTACTGTGAGAAACATGGGATCCGTAAACAGTATTCAGCAGTAAGAACACCACAACAAAATGGTGTAGCAGAGAGGAAGAATAGGAGAGTGAAGGAGATGACTAGAAAAATGTTGAATAAGGCCAACATACTAGAAGGAAGTAGTTCATACTATTGTCTACACATTAAACTGGGTACGGTTAATAGTGAATAATAGAATGACTCCTTGTGAGCTATGGTATGACTGGAAACCATCACTCTTATTTTAGAGTGTTTGGAAGTAAGTGTTTCATCAAAACAAATGTTGATGGATTAGGAATCTTTGATTCCTAAAGTGATGAAGGATTCTTCTTGGGTTACTCAACCAATAGTAAAGCTTGCAAATTCTACAACAAGAGATGTCTTGGTAAGAAAATTTGGGAAATCATAGAGAATGGTGTTACTCCTTTTAATCTGACATCTGGAAATCCTCCTCTGGTAAACTTGGATAAGGAGATTGAGAATGATTGTAGAGATAGAGAAGACCTCTTGTGTGCACTATCTGATCAACAAATAGTGGGATTAACTAACAAATCATCAGCAGAGGCTATATGGGAAAACTTGGATACTCTTAATAAAGGTGACCCTATTGTTAAGATTGATAAACTTGATGGTTAACGAGTGAGATATGAAAACTTGAAGATGGAAGAAAATGAAAGGATTACTACATTCATGGAAAGGGTAAATGAAATTGTTATGGGAATTCAATGTTGTGGTGGAACTCTGAGTGAAGATGAAATAGTTTCTAAAGTTTTGAGAGCTTTTCCACTGGCTTATAAGATGAATGCTACTACAATTAATGAATTGAGAACAATGGATAATACTTCTGTCAATAGAGATACCTTGGTTGGGAAATTATCTACTTTTGAGCTTGAATAATTTGGACCTTCTGGAGTTGTGAAATCTAAACTTGCTTTTCATGCATTTACATCATCAACCGACAAGCAAGATTGGAAAGTTTTGTATGCAAAGGAATTGGATGATATGAAGAGAGAAGATGAAGAATTTGAGCAACTTGAAGCCCTATTTGCTACAAGAGTACCTAAAGGACTAGCATGAAATAAGTATGAAGGAAAAGCATCTTTTAAATGTTTTGCATGTAATAAGATAGGTCATTTTGCATCTAGATGTCTTGAAAGGAATTCAAGATTTGAAGAGACAGTTAGAAGATCTTTTAAGCCTAACCCTGGATATTAGAACAAGTATAAGTACAAGAAAAATAGAGATAAATCATGCTACATTGCGGATGAGGAAGGTGTGACTAATTCTGATGATGAACTGACATAAGACTCTACTAGTGGTTCCGGCAATGGAAAGGAATGGGTGTTCTTGGCTATCAAGGAAGATGTTCTGGCACTGGAAGAAAATGTAGCTAAAGAGAAGGTATTGGATGTTAAAATTGAAGATGAGGATGAATGGGTAATTGATAGTAGATGTTCACATCATATGACTAGATATAAGAGGAAATTTCTATCTTTGCAAGAATTTGATGGCGGTCTGGTTAGATTTGGATATGACAAAGCATGTATCATTAAAGGAAAAGGAACTATATCATTAGATGGTAAGCATAATACTGATAATGTTTATTATGTTGAAGGTTTAAAGCATAATCTTTTGAGTATAGGACAATTGGTGGATAAGGGATTTCAATTACAATTCAAGGATGGAAAATGCAAAATCATTAACAGGTATGGATTGGAGATTGCAACTGGTACTCAGACAAAAGGTAATATATTTGATTTGAATTCTATTGAGAAGACATGTTTGATTGCACAAATTGATGAGAGTTGGCTATGGTATAAAAGGCTATGTCATGTGAATTTTGATTACATGGTAAAGATCAGTTCAACTAAGGCAGTTAGAGATATACCTAAGATTGTGAAGCCCTATAATCCGGTATGTAAATAATGTCAAATGGGAAAATAGGTCAGAACCTCTTTTAAGAGTATACAAGACAAATCTAATGATGTTCTTGGTCTTATTCATACTGATTTGTGTGGCCCTGCTATAATTAAAAGCTTTCAAGGTGATAGATACTTTATGCTAATCATTGATGATTATTATAGAATGATGTGAGTTACTTTTCTAAGGGAGAAATCTGAGGCTTGAAAAGTTTAAAATATTTAAAGCTAAAGTTGAAACTAAGATAGGATTGAAGATTAAGTGTTTAAGGTCAGATCATGATGGAGAATTCACATCCGATGAGTTTAATAACTTTTGTGAGAAGATAATTTTTTGCTCCCTAAACACCTCAACTCGATGGAGTTATGGAAAGGAAGAACACAACTATCTTGGATACTGCTAGAACCATGATGATGGAAACTAATCTACCTCATATATATTGGAGAGAAGTAGTGAACACAGTAGTCTATGCATTCAACTGAGTTCATATCAAAGGAGAAATCTGTAAGACACCTTATGAATTATGGTTTGGCAATACACCTACAGTTAAGTATTTCAGAATCTTTTGTAGCAAATGTTATATTAGGAGAGATGATTTCATTGGAAAATTTGATCCTAGATGTGATGAGGGAATATTTCTTGGTTATTCTAATGAAATCAAGGCATATACATGTTATAACAAGAGATGCAGAGAATTGTGGAGAGTGCTAATGTCAAGGTGGATGAGCTAAATAGAAGTCAAATCAGAGTTTATGAGAAAGAACCTGTAGTGGAAATGATCATAACTAAACTGATAACACCTTTACCAGAACAAAGTGTTGAACCAGTTACTCTGGTAGTATCAGAAAATTCAACAATAACTAAAGAATAGGAAAGATGAATAGAGAATCAGAAGACTCCTAGGTATGTAAGGTTGAATCATTCAAAAGATTAGATCATTGGGGATAAGAAAAAAGGAGTGATGACAAGAAGAAGATTAGAAACTAATGAGGTATGTCTAATTTCTCAAGTTGAACCGGTATTAGTAATTGAAGCATGTAAAGATGAATGTTGGATGAAAGCTATGAAAGAAGAATTAGATCAGATAGAGAAGAATAAAACATGGATTTTAGTTCCCCAGCCTAAAAATAAGAATGTTATTGGAACTAAATGGGTTTTTAGGAATAAATTAAATGAAGATGGAAAAGTTGTAAGGAATAAAGCTAGATTGGGTTGTAAAGGATATTCTCAGAAGGAAGGAATTCATTATGGGGAAACTTTTGCACATGTAGCTAAGATTGAAGCTGTAAGATTATTTCTTGCCTATGCTGCACATAAAAACTACAAGGTGTATTAGAAGGATATTAAGTGTGCCTTTTTGAATGGGGATCTTGATGAGGAAGTGTATATTGGGTAGCCTAATCATTTTTCACTTTCTAATGATAAAAACATGGTTTCTAGGTAAAGGAAAGCTTTATATGGATTGAAACAGGTACCTAGAGCTTGGTATGCAAGGTTAGATAAATATTTTTGAAGCTTGGTTTCACTAAAGGTAATGCTGACAATAATTTATATTATAAAGTCACTAATGATGATATACTGATTATTGAGGTTTTTGTTGATGACATCATTTTTGGAGGTGAAGATAAGTTGTGCATTGAATTTTCTAAAAATGTGAAGAAAGACTTTGAAATGACTATGATTGGGGAAATTAATTTTTCTTAGGTTTTCTGATTACTCAGACTGACAAAGGTATTTTCAAATGTAAAACTAGGTATGCTAGGGAGTTGTTGAAGAAATTTGGTATGGAAGACTCTAAACTGGTAAGTACTCCTATGGTTACCAGTGAGAAATTGTCAAGGAAAGATGAATTTGCACTGGTAAATCCTACAAGATACAAGTCTATGATTGAAGGTCTGCTATATTTGACTTAGACTAGGCTTGATATAATGAATGTTAATTGCATTGCATGAAGATATCAAAGTGATCCTAGAGAAAATCATGAGAGTGTGATGAAGAGAATTTTTAGATACTTGCAAGGTACATCTGAATATGGTTTATGGTACCCTAAGGATAATGACTTTACTTTATATGCATATATAGATGCAAATTGGGCAGGTGATGTTGATGACTAGAAAAGTACTTCCGGTGGAGATTTCTTTCTTGGAAAGAAAATTATTTCATGGATCAGCAAGAAACAATCATGTACTTCTTTTATCTACTGTTGAAGCTAAGTATGTTGTTGTTGCTACTAACTGTACACAATTTTTATGGATGAAGAAAATGTTGAAGCATATTAAAGTGCATTGCAATGGATGGGTAGTTATTCACTATGATAACTCTGCTACTATAGACATATCAAAGAATTTGGTATTTCACTCTACGACAAAACACATATCTATCAAGTACAACTTTTTGAAGGAGAAGGTGGAAGAAAATGAGGTTAGACTAGTTTATGTGAACACTAAAGAGCATATTGTAGATATTTTCACTAAAAATTTGCCTAAAGAAACATTTGAGTACCTCAAAGATAGATTAGGGTTTTCTACCCCTCCAGTAGAAAACTGATTGATGCTATTTGGCATCATTCCGGTATGCATTATCAGAGATAGTATTCATTATGGATTGATGCTTTGATATTTATGTTAGATTTCTCGCATTGATGTCAAAGGGGGAGAGATATTCATGTGAAAAAATTAAGGGATATATACATTACGGGGAGAAATTTGTAGAACTTAATTGTGATATCATTTATAGGGAGAGTATGGATCAAAAATTCATTTCTATATTCTTTGTGGAAGATTTGTTTGGCATTTCTTGGCACTTGGATCTTTTTCACATCTAGTGTTGCCATCAATGTCAAAGGGGGAGATTGTTGGCCATTTGGAGGAACTGATTATGTGTTGCATTGTTGTCAACACTAGTTGTTTTGGCTACTTTACCGGTATCCTTCTGGTCCCAGTAGGTTGTTTGGTTTCTAGTTGGATTAGATCATGATGATTCAATATGATCTAGTATGTCTTGGCTTATTCATGCTACTCAGATTCATTTTTAGTCAGTTGGTTTTGATTTGGTGATCGGATACTATCTTGTATTCTAGTAAGCTTGGTTTGTTGTTTTGGTGAGGGTTTCACCGACAAATCATTGTTGAAGATCTTTGATTTTATGCATAAGTGGTGTTGGTGTGGCTTCTAGTGGGGATTCAAGATGTTGATGGTGATCATGTTTGAGACTTGGTTGATTGGGATCATTGCTTTAGCATGTGTGGACCTAAATTGGGTCCCGTTTTATCCAGGTTATGGACCAGCTTAATGTAACATGTTGATTGGACTTCTCGATATGTTTCTAGGATGTCTTATGGGCTGAATGTTATTTGTTTGGTCTCAAGCTGACATGTTTTGTAATTATGTAATTGTTTTATTGTTTGGTGGCTGACCTTATTGTTTGTGGTCGAGGGTTTGTATATATATGATGTAAGATCTCATTGTAGATCATGTGTAAGGATATGAGGATGATATATGAGCGAATAATGTAATAATCATTCATGCAAAGTATTTGGTCAATCATTGGTGATATGTTGGGTTTATGTAAGAGGATTTAGTCCTCTAGTATTGAGCTTAACTAGAACTGTACTCAGGCATAGGAGATGCTATTATTGCAGTTCATTCTCTCCTCCAGATTGTAGTCTAAATTTTTATGTAGTTAGTGAAACTCCTTTTGTAATGAGCAGTGTGCTCTAGGTTGTTGGCCTTCCTACAAGTGTAGGCCCCTCTATTTGTAATCACATACTTTCTACAAAAGTATTATCTGACTATGCGTAGGCTTCCCACTATGGTTTTTCCCTTTATCGGGTTTTCCATGTACAATTTTTGGTGTCATGTGGATGGTATTTATTCTTTAATTATTGCTTGTGCTTAATTGGTATGTTTTCTATTTCGGTATTTGGTTTATGCATTCTGGTATTGATCTTTTGGTTCTGGTATTAAAATTTTAATTGCTTAATGTTCCAGTAATCTGGTGACAACTGATTCAACCCCCCCCTCTCAGTTGTCTTCCGGTTATTTGAATTTTCTAACACCCTTAACTTCTCATAGAGGTACTCAAAAGTATCTTTAGGCATAGGCTTCATAAAGATGTCTACAATCTATTCCTTTGTAGATATATACTCCAATTTGACTTCTTTCTCATTCACCTTCTCTCTCAAGAAATTAAACTTGATTGATATATGCTTAGTCTTAGAATGCAATACCAGATTCTTTGAAATATTGATAATACTTTAATTATCATAGTAGATAGCAATAGGCTTATCATAACTAACTCCTATATCCTTCAACATCCACTTCATCCAATTTACCTGAGTACAATTGCTAGCAGCAACAATTTATTCAACTTTTGTAGTAGATAAAGAGATAGCATTCAACTTCTTACTCTCTCAAGAAACCAACTTCTTACCCCAAAAGAATGCACCACTAGTACTTCTCTTTTAGTCATCAAAATCACCTCCCTTATTTGTATTTGTAAAATCACTCAAGGTAAATTCATCATTCTTAGGATACCATAAACCAAAATCAACTCTCTAGGATACCATAAACCAAAATCAACTCTCCCATTCAAATATTTGAATATCCTTATCATAGTAGTAACATGAGATTCCTTAGGATGAGCTTGAAATCTAGCAACAAGACATACAAAATTCATTATATCAGGTATATTCTAAGTCAAATACAACAATCCACCAATCATAGATCTATATTTGGTCTTATTAGCTTTTAGAAAATCACCATACTTTGTCAATTTACATTCGGTCACCATAGGTTTACCAACTGGCTTTGAGTCATCAAAACCAAATTTATTCAGTAGTTCCTTCACATACTTGGACTGAGATATGAAAATACATTTATCCAACTGAGTAATTTGCAATCCCCAAAATAATTTCATTTCACCAATCATAGACATCTCAGATTCATTCTGCATCTCTTCAGCAAATTTCTTACAAACCAATCATTTCCTCCAAAAATAATGTCATCAACAAAAACTTCAACAATCAAAATGTTATTCTGATCAATCTTGAAATATAAATTACTATCATGAGTACCTTTATTGAATCTAAGCTTCATCAAATAATTTTCCAATCTAGCTTACCAAGCTATACTGGCACACTTCAATCCATACGATGCTTTCTTCAAGCAGCAAACCATGTCCTTTTCAACTATCAACTAAAATCCATCTAGTTGTTCAATGTAAACTTATTCATCCAAATCATCATTAAGAAAGGTTTACTTGACATCCATCCAATAAACCTTGAAATCTTTGTGAGTAGCATAAGAAAGAAATAATCTAACAGCATCAATTCTAGCTACCATGTTCAGTCAACTTATTCTGGAAGACCCATTCAGTTCCAATTACATTTTTGTCCTTACGTCCAAGAACAAGTTACCATGTGTTATTATTTTTAATCTAGTTAAGTTCCTCTTCCATAGATTTAACCCAATTGTCATCTTTACATGCTTCATCAACATTTTTAGGTTCAATCTTAAAAATCAAGCAAATTTCTTCTGTAATTCTTCTCCTAGTCATCATACCTTTATTCTTATCACCTATAATTTGATTCTATGAATGATACAATCTCACATAAATGGGTGTTTTAGGATTTCCTTGATTTTCAGGTTCTTGAACTCTTTCTTCTCCACTAGCACTTGTACCTTCTTCTTGATTCTCTATCTTTTACGGATCAATTTGAACTTTTTTGGGGGTTTGTACTCTCTTTCCATTATCTGAATTGACATCCTGATCATCAAAATCATATCCACGAGATCTGATATGTCTCACATTTCCTTCATCAAGCTTCACATTAGCACTTTCAACAATCTTTCTCAGTATTTTATTGTAATACCGGTAGGCCTTACTTCTAGTAGAATAACCAAGAAAGATTCCTTCATCATATCTAGCATCAAATTTTCCAAGATCTTCATCTCTCTTAATGTAACATTTACTTACAAAAATTCTAAAATACCTAACTATAGAAGTATGACCAAACCATAACTCATAAGGGGTCTTACCAGTATCACCTTTGATATTTACCTGATTAAGAGTGTATACTTTAGTACTCACATCTTCTCTCCAATACACATGCAACACATTTCCTTCAATCATCATGGTTCTAGAAGCTACCTGAACTATTCTATTCTTTCTCTCCACAACACCATTTTGTTGTGGTGTTCTAAGAGAGGATAACTATCTCTTAACTTCATGCTCTTCACAATATGCATTAAACTCATAGGAAGTAAATTCTCCACCTTTGTCAAAACTCAAACACTTCAGATTCAATCTAATCTCTTTCTCAACCATAGCTTTGAAAATTTTGAACTTCTCCAATGCCAAAATTTTCCCTTGAGAAAGTAACCCACATCATCCTTGAATAGTCATCAATGAGCAACATAAAATACCTATCACACTGCAAGCTTCTCACTATAGAGGGACGACACAAATCAGTATGCACAAGAGACAATAATCCATTGGAATTATATTGTGTTCTCTTATAAGTAACTCTTGTCTTCTTCGCTAATTGACATTCCTTACATACTAGATTAGAAGACTTCATTAACTTAGGTAGATCTCTTACTACTTGAGTAGAACTTATCTTAACCATGCAATCAAAATTCACATGACACGTTCTTCTTTTCCATAAACAACTTATCATCAATTTGAGAATTCAAGTTACTTTTACTACTAGCATTCAAGTGAAAGATATTACATTTAGTTTTTGTACTTGATGTAATCTTAGTTTTGAAGCTACTCAAGATCTTACATTGGCCATTTTTGAATTGCAAGTTATATCCCTTATCAACCATATGACCAAAACTCAAAAGGTTATTCTTAAGACCTTCAACATATAAAACATCATCAATATTATGCTTTCCATCAAGAGAAATTGAACCTCTATCATGGATTACACAAGCTTTGTTATCACCAAATCTTACTATACTTCCATCACATTTTTCCATATTTACAAACTTTCTCTTATCACCTGTTAGATGATGAGAGAAACCTCTATCAATTACCCATTCATCTTTCTATTCAACTTTAGCAGCTAGGGCTTTCTCTTCTTTAATTTAGGTTTTAGAATCTATAGTTAGTGGATTATCTTCCTTGATATCAATGAACACAAATTTATCTTCTAAATTTCCCATATCAGACTCATCATCAAAACCTTCGTCAACAACATAATAACACTTCTTTTGATATTTAGACTTATATGGCTTAAATGGCTTCTTGGGATTCCTATCTCTTTTCGGACACCTTGATGCAAAATGTCCTATCTTATTACATGAAAAAAATTTAAGAGGTAACTTTCCTTCATACTCACTAACACCTTCAGGCAGTCTTTTGGCAAAAGTGCTTCAAGCTCCTCAAGCTCTCTTTCTTTAGAATTAGGAAGAGAGTTACCCAACTATCTCAACTCAAAAGCAGCAAGCTTACCCATCAACATATCTCTGGTCACATTTGTTACAATCCAGATCTCATAAGTAGTAGCAACTTTATGTTTGTAAGTAGGAGGAAAGGATCTCAACACTTTAGCAAATCTCAAATTCTTCTCATACTCCACTGACACATCTGATACCGCACACAAGCTCATTCACTTTTTGAATAAAAGAAGTAATGTTCTCATCCTCACTCATTCTTAGTGTCTCACACTTTCCCTTCAAGCTCTATAACTTAGCAACTTTCACGTGACTATCACCTTCATGCAAGGTCTCCAATTTTACCCAAATCTCATGAGAAATCTATAATTCCATCAAATTAGTCATTTAAGAATTAGTTAAGGCAATCAACAATGATTCCTTAGCTCTAATGTTGTATTCTAATTCCTTTATCTCATCCGGAGTAGTAGGACAATTCTGAGGAACATTATATACATTCTTAGTAATCTTCTAGTTATCTTCTCCAATGCATCTCAAATGACATTGCATCCAACTCTTCTAGAGAGTTTAGTTTGTTCCATCAAATCTTAGAGTATCCTTATTTGAAGCAAATGTTTCCATCTTGGATCTCCTCAAGTGATCAAGCTTCTTTTGGAGGATCTAGCTTTGATACCAATTGTTTGTAGTGAAATGAGAGGGGGGGTGAATCAGTTTGCTCAAAAACTTTCTGCAATTTATACCAAAAAAAGGATTTGAAGATTAACAATTAAAGCATGAAATAACAACACCTTAATAACACATATAACACCAAGATTTTTTATGTGGAAAACCCGGTTAAGGAAAAAAAACATGATGAGAACCTACCCACAATGAGATAATAAAATGTTAGGAGTAAGTGAGAATATTACAATGGGGAATGCACATGCATTAAGGCACACTTCCAAGAGCTCACCACTCAAGTACCAAATCAGAAAGGGCTACAACCCTTAGAGAAGGCTTACTTCCTTACAAGAAGACTCACGACCTTACAATAGCTTTCGTATTATATCTAGAGAATCATGAACTGAAAGTATACCATCTCCACGTGCTCGAGTATAGTTCTAGTTAAGCTCACTGTCTGATCTTCTCTGCAACACACTTCTTCAGATAAATTCACACAACTCCGCAAAACTTCACTGCTACTGGATGATTAATACATTATTCACTCATAGTATTCCTCACACAATGATTATTACATACATTTATACAAGACATCAACGTATATTTCAAGGTCATCTCATCACACATTCCATATTACAAAAATCTAATCACACATGCCACAATAATATATGTGGACCAAAACAATGTCAACTAAGACATAGTCTGGACCTAAACAACCACCATAAATATGAAACACCTCCATGAATTATACCTCGATCATCCACAACACACTACAACATCATGAATGTTGCATAACACAAAGAACACCACCGAACATAAAAAAAACTTCAATAACATGCACAACGATCAATGCGAACCACCAATACACATAGCACATGATTTAGAAATATCCACAAGCAATTTGAATCACACTGCAACAACCACAACAACTTGCACTACCAAAATCATTATAATCTCACTACCAAATCATAAGAACACTCACAAAACTAACTATAAAACTTAAAGATTCACTTGCGAACCTTCAAATAATGAACCACTTGAATTGAGGACATACATCCATGTCCAAAACTCATCCCACACATCCACAACTAAAGATATTGCAATTTTAGAGATACCAAAACCTGCCAATATTGAACAACTAAAAAACCAACCTCAATATCGGATCTCATAACTTGATCAAATCACCATGTGGACCTCTAAATTTTTTTTTGAATCAATTAGAGATACTTATCACAAAACCCATTAATCTACATTAGCTCATCTACAACACACGGGCTAAACCAACTTACTTACTCTGACTGCAACACTAAAACATAGAGAGAGGAATATGTTGACATCAATGAAAACACATTACTCATTCCAATCACTATCCATAATCCCTCTCTCTCCCTAATTATATCTCTCAAACTCTACCTCCCCCTCTCTTCCTCCATCCATCCCTCTCTAATATTTTTCTTTCATATCTCTACCTATATATCTTTCACTACTCTTTAATCATCCCCCTCTCTCCCTCCTATTTCACTCTCTACTCTTTTTCTCACCTCTTTCTACCACCCCCTCCCACTCTCTTACCCAACCTCTCTCTCTTTCATTCTAATCCATGTGATATATCCATACATCTTTGTCCATCCTTACCTCTCTAATTAACTCTTTCTACCTATCTCTCTCTATCTCTCCCTCCCTCCTTCCATCTCTTCTCTTTTTCTCACCTCTCTCTCTCCACACTTCCCTCCTATCCTCTCTATGTCTCATTGTTACCCACCCCTTCTCTCCCTTCCTCTTTTTCCCTTTCATTAGTGCATTGTATCTAGATAAATATAATAAAAAAATTAAGTTTACTACACTTGATCTATGAATAGAGGGTGGGCCTATCCCATCCATACTAGACACCTATGTTATGCGATGAGAATTTGTTGATGTGGTAGGTACAAGATGAATCAAGAGAAGAAACCTTATCAACTATGAATATCCATCTATACACACCTAAAATCATAGTTAGTTGGCCAATCTAATCAAATTGCAAAATTAAAGAAGAGAGGTGATCACATTTAATGCTAAATAGGTAGAAGATCATTTGAGTGGCTTGAGGAGATTAGGAAGACTTCAATTGACCAGATATCAGATCAATGAGTAGGTAAAGATTACTAAAGATAGTAATATGTGTTGGTTAACGGATTGGATCTCTCAAAATTTATAAATAAATACTCTTGTAGCCCAAATAGAAAACCAATGAGAACCAACAGTTGGGTAAATGATTATTATTTTACCCTTTGTATAAAGGTAGAACTCCCTATATGATATTCAATGAATCTTGAATAGATTTAATCATGTAATTCACTTTTAACCAGAAAGCAAACAAAAGGCTTCAATATTCACTTGTCAACACAACGTGAATGCTTAATGATAGATAATGTAATTCATAGTAAGACATTAGATCTCAAATGAAGATTAACTCATAGGATGATCAAAAATATTTGAACTCTGATTGATACTCACTCATGACTCACAGGACAAGGGGAATCAGAATATTCAAATGCTTTCAGCTAATTTCATTTATCAAATTGATTCACAGACTTCAAATGAAAAATCAAAGAAAGGAATCAGATACATGAACACATAACTATTCCAATAGAAATTTTTACACAGTCAAAACACACAGGTTTTCTAGAGCTGTATCATATATTCCATTCCATTCAAAGATGGGTACTTCACTAAAATTACAAGTAAGACCAGTCTGTTCCTCAAAATTTTACAAATTTTTTCTATATCGCGCAAAAACATCCATCACTAAAATATATAGCCGCCAGGCTAAATTGTCTTTTTTAACAAATGAAACTAAAATTCAAGAAACAACCGTCCATAACTAAAATTAACTAAACGGCCACAAGCTGTAAATAGAGATATAACGATAAGAACATAAAACGGCTTAAATTGTCTCTGAGGTGTGCTTGGTGCCACATATATTTCGCCACTCCATATGAGCTGCGGAGAAGTTGTGAACAACTTGGTAATGTGGGAGCCCAATGTGTAGGATGCGTTGCTTCCAAACTTCTTTGTCCATACCCATTTGCATAACTTTAATTTTGTGCACTTCTAAGTGATCTTAACAGACAACTAACATAGATTCAATTCGAGGTACCCTGGTGAAGTCATCTCTGGTAAAAGACTTTGATTCTTTAATTGAGTTTATTTTTCCTTTGAAACTCTACACCATATCTACTGCCTGCTCGATGGTCTGTCCATCTTGCTTAAGAAGTTGTACATCTATGCACTTTAAGTCTTTCTGCATCACAGCAATGAGTTCTTACAATTCTTTCAACAACTTAATGGACTCTTTGTGACCTTGCTTTATGATTGAATTTCTCCAGTCAATGTTTTCCTTGGCCACATGCAGTACCTTGTCATCCAAATCATTTACTACCTTTTCTGTGAGAAAGTTCATGACACCATATTTCTACACATCTTTCATCTGAATCAGTATTGCAGCCCATTTTTTCCTTTCCTTCTCCCACGCCGACACCTCTGTTTCAAGCTCTTGAGTTACAGTAAAAACATCCTCATACACTCTGATCAGATTGGTGATATACTCTGTTCCTTGCTGAATTATGGATTCAAGCCACTCCTCGAAGGTTTCCGCCAACACATGATTTCTCTGAACCTTATCCAACAAATTTTGGTTCATGGGTGATTTAGGATCAAAACTCTGACAAACCTATGATAGGGGCTGTGGACTGGGATGATGTATGGCATTGATGTACTCTGCCATCTGCTTAATAGTCTATTTCAACTCCCGTTTGTCCTTCTCATCCTTCCATGTTCTAGACAACATTTTTTTAGTGGAGGACTCTAGGTGTTTTGCATCAGTAGCCCTTGAAGCAGTTCCTAAATCAATCTTTTCAATGGAAAAATCCTGCTCAGTAGCATTCTCTAGGTCTTTGTCTAAAATCGGCCTAGCCACTTCAACTACCCAATGCCCTGTATTCTCATCCACTTCTAGCATAGCTTCTGCTTTTAGCTTCTTAGACTTAGGTGTTTTCCCAAGGCATTTACTCACCATATCCTCCATGGGTACACTGATAGGGACTACATTATGTTTCTTACTAATTGACACTCCCAACCACCTTGAAACATTTGGAGATACTTTTGTTAGCGGCATCTAATATTCAAATGAATCCATAGTAGCCAAAGTAGTCACTTGATTGGAGCTTTCCTTAGGTTGCTCCTTTTCTTTACCTGCATCTTGAGCTATAGGGATGTTTGCTTCCGATTCACCCATAATCACTTGCGCCTCTTCACTATCAAGAACTATGATAGTTTCTTTTCCTGAAATTTTTGCACCTTTCTTTTTACTTCTAGAACGGGTGACTCGAACTATTGAGGGGCCAAATAGTGGTTCTTTAAATCTTCTAGTTTGAACCTTCTCACCTTGAGTATCAGTGACACCTGCAATATCAACAATAATGTTAGAAGAAGAAATTGGTACAGTAGCATGAGATTGCTCAACTAATTTCTCGGCTGAGGTAGTGGTCAGTCTTATTCTAGATCTACAGTCTCTTAACCATTTTTCTGTTCTCCTTATAACATTAAAGGTTTTAGATTGAATATTTTCTTCTTCTCTCCTATCCCAGTCAATTTTAGGAATAGGTTGCTTATGAACTCTTTCATTGAACTCCGGGTCCAATACATCTTCACCTTCCTCTTCTTGTATTTCTGCTATGTTCATTGGCAATTTCAAAGTAATGATTTGCCGTAAAGTGAACCTTGACCATAATCTTCTCTGGACTTCAAATTCATCACAATGATCTTCCCAGTAGTCTTCTAACTGGGGTATATGTGAAAAGTTCACATTACCATTCAGGTGCTTCATTGCATATTCTTTGTTGTCAAACCCCTGTCGAGCAACATATGGTGGCAAATTCATCTTCTTGAGCTCCACTTCTAAGTTCAATGCATCAGAAATAGTTTTGCAACTATAATATCCAAGTTCAACTGGGAAAATTGTTTCAGACTCACTTTTCATCCCTAATTTCTTATCAACATGAGCTAGTTGTCTGCAAACTTCTAAGAGTACATAACTATCAAGAGCATATCTAGGCAATTTGAAAGGTTCATCTTCAAAGCCACCAATTCTAATATAAGTAAATCTGGAAAATTGAATAAAACAACTCCCATATGTGCTGACCAACTTTAACGCCTCAGATGACATTCTATTATTCAAATTCCCCTACAATTCCAAAGTTAATCTTCCCACAAAACATCATTCCATCTCAAGAAGTTTTCTGTGTACCTCTACATCTGCAAATGTGGATAGCACTCATAGACCTTCATTCCATTAACCCAAGGTTCTTGATATAATCCTAGCCATTATCTGATACAGGCTAAAATATAAAACATTTATGAAGTCATATGAAAATTAGTTGTTCCAACAAAATTACTCAAACCTTCATGCAATCTCTCAACAATTACTTATGCCCAGTCAAGGTATTTCTCACCAGCTAATAATACCTAAATGTAAAAATACATCCAGTCCTCCCAATAGAAGGCATGTGAATTCCCCTTAAGCCTATTCAAAAGAATCATGATATCCCTAACTTCTATAATGAAATGCTCTCTTGTCAAGGGTTTAGGCAAACTAGAACCTCCCTTCTGTATTTTAAGGAGCCAGTTTCTAGCAATGACACTCCGATAAACACTTTTCATCTCAAAGAAAAATGTGTATGAGGTTCCTATGGACCAATCTTCATACGACTCTTTGTGACGAATTCCAATTGCAGCCATTACTAGTTCTCTATCAATCTGCACTAGCATGTCTCCATTATTGGCTCTAATACACCTATTACTAGCATCATATCTGTTCATGCATGCATATACTAATTCTGGGTAAGGAGCAACAATTGGGAATGCGGCGGCCTCAAAAAGACCACTGTGAACTATCTTTCCCATCATGGAATTGGCTGTTGGGTTCTTAGCCCTCTCTAGAAAATTATCTAACTCATCTTGAATGAAGGTTGTATCATCTAACTCTGGGAGGGTACTAATCAAGCATGATGTTTGACCCAATTTTGGAAGAGTCGGTCTCATTCTTGCTTAAAATTGCATCAATCAAACAACATTCAACTCGGAGGCAAAGAATTACACTTTTCCAATTTCAGAACTAAAATAGAGCAGGGGAAAATAAGCAATTGAACTCACCTGTCTTCAACATCAAACTGTGAAACCCTCGGAAAAACTGAGCTAAATTACCTTTCGCGTCTCCACTCTTCACCAATGGCAACAATAATTGTCTTACCTTAGATGCATCATATTTAAGGATGGAAAAGACTGGAAAGAACCAATACACGCTTCATCCCAGCTCATTCATCTATGTAAAACCACTTGTGATTTGATATAGTTCTGACATGCTTATTAATTAGAAATCAATCTCACACAATCGACATGCCTTCTCATGATTGTTTCCAAAATTGCAATTTGAAAACACAAAAATGAAGAAAATTTTTGTTTTGATCACGCCGCCTTTTCTTCCTAAACACCATCGGGCTGATTTGAAAACACCGCTTTTGAACCTTGAACTATTTTAAAAGAAGTTCATTGGTTCAAAGTTCAATGACAAAAGATCAACATTTGTGAATAGGCAGAAAGAGACAAAAGGAACATTCAATGACATGGGAATGAACCTTGAACGTTGAACCATTTCAAAAAAGGTTCATTGGTTCAAGTTCAAAGTGACCACAAGACTAGGACTAAAGAGATAGCCACAAAACACAAGATAAAAGACCGATTGAACCTTGAACCTTGAATTGGAAAGGTTCAAAGTTCAAGTTCAATGACTATGCCGATGAAGACTTAGAACTTAATGGATTGCATTTCCTTTGAACCCAAATTTTGAACTTTATAAAAGGTTCAACAGATGAGTACAAAACTTGATTGATGAAGACTTAAGCTCTGCGAAAATGATGACCCTTATTTTGATGGGGTATAAGCGGAAAAATTAAAAGGGGGGCAACAATATGAACACAAAAGAGTTTACTGAAGATAGAAGAGATACAATTAATAATGGCGAAAGATGCAGAAGATCAAATCAACCCATACATCATTCAAATTGAGCTTCTAGCGAGAAAGTTGTTTTGTTGTTGTCGTTCTCAAGACAGAGATAATAGTATGCATGAATAGTGTATAGAAGTATTGAAGAAGTAAGTTTAAGTAGGGGGATAGAGATCACAGAATAAAGAGAGGAGTAGAGGGCCATAGAGAAGCTATTTTAGCAAGTGTGCATAACATGATGCCAATGTAGGCATAACATCCCAGAAGAGAATTCATGTTGAATGATCAAAGGTGAAGAGTGGACAAGAGACAACTAAGAATCAAAATGGAGAGCAAAGCATTAGAGGACCAATAACAACTATTAGATGCACTCTTGTTGAAGATCAAGTTTATGGTGGTGAAGATACTAAGAATAGTTGGGGTGAGGTTATGAAGTAAGATTGGTGTGATCAAATTTTTTTACACAGACTGAGTTACATAGCAGAGAAGTCAAGAGGGCGTAGATAGAGAAGAAAATAGAGGCGAAGTGTAGAGACTAGAGACCAGAGAGTAGAGATTCATGACATATAATGCATAAGGTTATACACACTGACTAGGGTAGAGAAAAATATCTGAACAGAGTAGAAATCAGAAAGTAGTGTGCAGAGACAAGAAGAGGACAATAATTGATAGCATAGATCGAAAAGCAGAGGGTAGAGATTATGAGCAGAGAAGAGTCAGGGAGATCTCAAGAGAAAAAATACTATGAGTTACAAAATATCATTTGTAACATGGTTCTTAATTGTAATTAAACATTTATTCATTGTACATCATCTAAGTGGGTGCTCAGATAGTGGGTTGGTGCCCATAAACATTGTAATTAGACTTTTACTTGTGAGTTTGGATTAGAGCAGTAGACTCTAGCAACATTTCTCACCAAGGTTTTTCCCACCGTGGGCTTTCCTCATATATCTTGTGTTATGTGTTTTCCTTGTGTGTGTGTGTGCAATTGTGTTTAATATCTCTACTAGTAGTTTCTTGATTTTTTTTATTAAAGATTTGATTTTAATGTAAGCTCAAATTTTTAATTACCACTAATTCACCCCCCCCTCTCAGTGGTCCTTCAAAAAGTACATAAAATTAAAATTGAAATCTCTTTGATCATTTGTAAATACTATAAAAAAGTGGGTCATGCCACTTCTTCTTGTGAGACCATTCAAGATTACCATACAATTTGGAGGAAAAAGTGATAAATGTCTTCTATTTATAATCAACCCTCTTCTCTTTGCATGTATAAACAAATGATGAAGCACTTTTCCTCTGCTAATGTTTCAATGAAGAATTCTACTAGTAGTTTGTTGGACAAGAAAATAATTCTTGAAGAGAAGGATCAGCCCTATCTTGTTGGCATTGACCAGCGAAAAGTGGAAAATAAACGTCATATGTTAAAACTTACAGGTCCTAATGGTGTTTCTTGAGATTCTCCTTGTCTCAAAAAAAAGGATTTGGAGGAGAAGGACCTTGGTTGAAAGAAATCTCTTTGTTTTCATGAAAATATCCATTGTTGTCTCTTTTAGTAATCTTCTACAAACCTTAAGGAAAATTTTCAACCTTCTTTCATGATGATTTCATGACTATTAGAACTCCAAATGGCATGATAATAAGTTCGCTATGATTGTCACAGTTGTGTATGATAGTGGATAGTAATAAGGTAGCAATAAATAATCCCTTAAGGTATTTGATAAGTTTTGAATACAAGTATATCATAAAATATAGATTCACACACCATCATCCTTCACTTAATCTTGATGAATGGAAATGTATTTTGTTCACCTATAATAATTAAATTAAATCACCTTCCACTTCAATCTATGCATAAACAAATATAAACATAGAAAAATAATAGATAGACAACTTCATTAATTGATTGTATGTTTAGTTATGTAACTTTCATCATTTCAATAGTACAAATGAGCCCATGTTTATACATGGAAAGGTGAATCAAATCAATATAGGGTTTGTGGAATCTAACTAAAGATAAACTAGTGCTAGGATAGTAGTCAAATATTTTTAACATATTGGTTGGTAACTTTTTATTCTCGGAAGCCTAAAGATATAAACATATTATTGCATTACATATACAATTGAAGGCACAAAACTAATTTACACCTCCAAATGTAAGAATATTACTAGTTTTATACTTGAATGAAAGATAGGACAAATAAAAAGAAAAACCTAGAAAGTAAAGCATGAAATAATCTTGCACCTAGATCTATCATGCAAGTGTTGGCATTTTTGATGTTTATGTTGTGATTGTCATTGATGGACACACACTTGTATTGAGATCCCCTTTATATATATGAGCTCATGCTCAACTAGTATTTGTTCCAACCAGTATGTTGTACTCTAGTCTTTAGACTAGTAGTGATTTTCCAGAATGTGTTTTCCTGGTTTGAAGCGGCATGTCGACCCCAAGTGGTTCGCAGATCACAAGCAGTACAAGGAAGCAAAGCGGCACAACACATTCTTACCAGTCTTCATTTTTGGTCAAACTAGCAACCGACATCTTTGTCAAACCGGCAACCAGTATTTTGTATGAACTGGTAACACTCTGTGATGAGTTACCAATCCACCGATTGTTTGATGGTCCCGACACATTGATGGTGATTCTTGTGTCGTGTTACTGAGTATGTCTAGATTCACTGAACCTAGGAAATTGTAATGTAATCCTATTGGACCGACATGAAATTAGATTCCTTTAAAAGGAAATCATGTCTATGGTTTTAGAAGTTGTTGAAAGAGCTGCGAATAGGGTTTATGTTGAGCTAGGGTTTAAGGTGAAAGAGTAGAGCGATCTTATGAGAGGAGATCGAGTTGTAACTCAGAGTGAGATAGAGAAGACTGAAGTAATGCTGGAATGCATTAGTTGTGAGCATACTGGATCTAACCAAGTAGTTTGTGCTAGTAGATAGATCAAACACTTGTTGATTACTTAGATGTTTGTAGCTTTAACCAGGTAGGCCTCAAAGCCTTTGTAAAATCCTCTAACAAGGTGGTTCACACATGTGAATCTAAAATCCTCTAACATGGTAGTCTTTAATCAGACTTATCTCCTAACAGAGATTGAGATTCTTAATAGGATCTATTCTGGTGAAGAACATTGTAAGACCTTAACCGGTCTGACCTAAACCGGTCTGGTTTCTATTCTGCAGATAGTGACTTATGAGTTCCATCTCACCGTGGTTTTTCCTAGTTGGGTTTCCACGTCAAATATCTTGTGTTATGGTTGTATTGCTTTTGTGGGTGAATGGTTTATTCACATTTTGCTTTGTATGTGTGATAACCGGTTTGGTTGTCAGACTGCTTTACCAAAGTTTATCTCTAGATTGTGTAAGTGTTTTAGTGCAAATATTTTTGGCATACTAATTCACCCCCCCCTCTTAGTATTCATCAATTGGTATCAGAGCCAACCTTTCTATAAGTTTAACTACTTAGAAAGAGATATGGGAGAATACACATTGAGGGAACTTACTCAACAAATCCCTATGTCTGAGCAAGCCTATGATGATCTTATGGTCAAATGCAAGGCATCTCAAGCAAAAAGAAGAGAACATGTAGAGAGGATGATGGAACTATCTAAAAGTAGTTCTGAAGAAGAAGCTAACATGGAAGCTATGATTGCTGAAGTGAATAAGCTGAATGATTCAAACTCTAACCTGAGAAAGGAGTTGGAAGGACTGACTATTCGGTTTAGTCAAGAGCTTGAGAACAGGAGAAAAATTGAAGATTTGGTAAAAGATAGAGATCATGAGATCTCCAAGTTGAAACAAGAGATTAGTGCACTAAATGCTCACCTTCATGAGAGCAAAATGGAGAAAGAAGACATGCAAGGAGAACTGAACATTGCTGTCTCAGAAAATGCAAGTCTTATGGAGACAAACACTACTATTTCCAAAGAACTCTTCGAATCAAAGGAAATACTAGCTAAGTTTGGCAAAAGTACAGTCAGGGTAGAGCAAAAGCTTGAATCATCTAGACCGGCAAAGAATACCAATGGTCTTGGTTTTTTTGAACATGAGGAAGGAGAATCCTCAAGGACAAATGCTGAAGCATCAAAGAAGCAATTGACACTCAAAGGAAAAGGTAAGCAAAAATTCAAACCTGTTTGCTTTAACTATCTTAAAGAAGGACACACTGTCAATGTGTGTAAGAGAAAAGCCTACAATAATTTTCCTTATTTTATCAACAATATACCTAGATCCAATAAGTTCAATGGTCATTGTTATGCATGCAACAAGTTTGGGCATAGAGAATTTGAATGTAGGTCTGTAATGGATAACACTGGAAGATATCCTCAGAGGACCAAAGGAACTAGTCCTAAATCTTTTATGAACTGGAACCACAACTAGTTTAATGTCCTCAATCATCAGTCAAGAAGTGGTGGTCATCAAGCGGCAACCAGATGGAGAGAAAGTTGTATGATCTGTCATGGTCATGGTCACACTGCTGCAACATGCAGAAGGAAGAATGGAAACATGTACAATGGACCTTGGAGAACACCTGAACTTGTTTGCCATCACTGCAACAAACTAGGTCACATTGCAAGATTCTACAGAATCAAGAAAAGTATATCTGATGATATACTGGTCACTCAGGAAGGAGAAATAGATGTTGAAATAGTTCAAGAAGACATGAAGAAAGTATGGAAGAAGAAACCAGTATTATTGGAGGAGGAATTGGTTTCTGCACCCAGTGTGGAAATATCTGAACTGGCAAACTAAGCCTCAAAGGCTTAGGGGGAGAAAATGGAAAAATGCTTTCGAACCCCTGGTTAACACTAGTAAAAGACCTTAACTGGTATGCTACACCTGTCACTTGGCAGAAGACTGGAAATGATAAAGAGGCAAATTAGGGTTTATGCCCTAATATAGGAGCATTAATGATGGTAGGTGAGAGACATGTATAAATGCAATTTTCAAATCATTTGTCACTATCTATTTTTCAAGTGTAGAGCAAAGAGAAGGCAATTTGAGCTTTTGAGGAATTGGAGAGATTTGAAGGAGATTCAAATATAGTTTGCAATCGGCAGTGGAGAACTCAAAGCGACAATTTGGCATCTGATGGAGAGCGAAGCAAAGCAAAATCAGGAAGCCCTAAATTTGCATTTGAAAGGTATTTTTTGTATTCTTGAAATACTCTTCAATGGCTTCTGCATCTCATACCAGTTCAAGCACATCCATTGAGTTAGAAAATTTCATTCAGAGGAAGTCCAAGTATAATGCTTTGTCACAAGTCCCAGTTGGAGTCATAGTCGAAGAAGGAATTTCTGAATATATTGATTGCAAGATAGAAGACATAGGGTCCTTGGCCATTCACACTCAATTAGGTCTATTTTGCGGAAAGGATAAAAGGATCAAACCAGAGTTTAGTATCTTAGAGAATAAGAAACTCCATAATGCAGTGTATTTTCTGGAAGATTTCACAGAGGATCACATCAGAATCATCCCGAGCAGAGTTCATGTTGACAAGATGTACCTGGAGAGAAAGCAAGATATCACGCTTGAGGCAATTCATGTAGTCATCAATTTCTGCAACACAGGGGAAGTACCAGCCCTGAGAATGGTAAGCAAAATGGAAATGACCAAGCTCACTAGTTCGACAAGTGATTCACGAGGTATGACAGTTAATTCTATCAAGGGTGCACTAGTAAAATACACCTGCATGGTGGTAGGCTACAAGACATTCTCAGCCAATAGGATTAATTCTGTATCTGCTGCAGCGGTAAATGCTGCTTACCAGATGATTAAAGAGGATAAATCATTTGACTTATGCACTCGTATGCAAAGGCAACTCCTGTCAAATCTCAAGGAAATCAAAAAGGACAATTCACTAAGATTTAGATTTGGACAACTATTGGTAGAACTATTTTTCTATTTCCAAGGCTACTTTCTGAGTGTAGGAGATGTCCAGTGGTCCCCTGACCAACTGGTAACCAAGCAGATAAAGGAAAGTGTGTAAGCTATTGGAACCAGCTACCCTGAGATCCTGAACAAATACTTTGATGAGTTCAGAAGAAAAATGAGTCAAAGGATGCGAATCTCAGGTGACATAGTGAAGAACTATGAAGATGACATCTGTTTCACTATTCAGGTGGACGAATGTCTAATGGAGGCTATTGAGCCTAGGGTGCAGGAAGTGGAGCCTATGGGCTATGAAGTCATGTATGACATGCTGGAAGGGTATGCTTCAACCCTTATTGCCTCACCTCTTGATCCAAAGGTGAAGCGAACCGGAAAATACTTGGAGAGGATCGCACCGATTGAAGAACCATCGATGAAAAAGGGAAAAGAACTGATAGCCAAGAAAGCTAAGGCAGTGCCTGCGGCATCTGCACCAGCTACCACTGAGACTCCAAAAGTGACCAAGTGGTCACCGACAAAGAAGAAATTGGACGCAACATCGGCAAAAGTCTTCATAAGAAAGAGGAAGACTAAGGTAAATGAACTAGACTCCAAAGAAACTGAGTCTGATGAATAGCCAAAGAAGGCTAGATAGACCAAGAAGGTGAAGAAGAATGAATTGGCAACATCTGCACCGGTAAATATAGATATCTCCTCTTACAAACCTTTGACACATTGTCAAAGAACAGTAAAGAATATTAGGAGAAAGTTACTTCATGATTTAATTGATTATTATGATGATTTCAATAGTGAGGAAAAAGATGAAATACTATAGGAGATTATTCTTTATTTATGTAGAAATGACCGGTCACCATCAGAGATTAAATCTCAGACACCAGATTCATTGTATAAAGCATTGGATAACAGATGGTGCATTGCCATTGAAAAGGAACAAAAGATTAGGGAGAAAGTTTTTGCACATTACTTCCCCGAACTCTCAAACATAGAATTATTTGATGTATTAGATCAAAATAAAGGTCTCTTCTTCACAAGGAGAAGAAGACTCTGGTTGTTGGAAGGGAGAGTTGATAATGTAGAAAAGGATACACATCAACACATGGCCCATGCTATCAGTTCACACAAAGCTAGAATGGCCAACCTCCAAGTGGAAAAGGAACCAGTTATTTCCAAACCAGATGAAGTTTTTGATGAGGAAGGAAACCTGGTGGAGGAACCAATTGACACCATAGATGCCAATGCCCTTGAAATAGAAGATGTCACTAAGGGAATTGAACAAGGGCAATACGCTAATTAGGGTGGTGAACAAGTTGTGGACACACAACAAGCAGCAAAAGACAGAGAAGAAGAGAAAAAGAAGAAGGATGAAGATGAGAAACAGAGAAAGGAGGAAGAGAAAAAGAAAGAGGAAGAGGAGAAAAGAAAAGATGAAGAGAAAAACAAGTAAAAAGAAGAAAGGAAAAAGAAAGAAGAAGAGGACAAGGAAGAAAGGAGGAAGAAGGAAGAAGAAGAAAAGAAGAAGAAGGAAGAGCAGTAGAGGATGAAGGAAGAGGAAGAAAAGAAGAAGGAAGAGGAAGAAAAGAAGAAAAAGGAAGAGGAAGAGAAGAAGAAGAGGGAAGAAGAAGAAAAGGAAGAGTAGAAGAGGAGAGTAGAGGAGAAGAAAAAGGCAGAAGAAGACAAGGAAGAAGAGAAGAGAAGAGAAGCAAAAAAGAAGAAAGTTGAAGAAGCCAAGGAATGTGAAGCAGCAAAAAGCTCTCAGGTGGAGACTCCAAAGGCAATCAGAAGTCAACCCTCACTGGTTGATCTCTCTAGTCCTATTGATCTCCAATCTGCAAGCGAGTTGGAACTTATGTAGAGCATCAAGGTTGCTGAAGAGTGCCTTGAGATCATCCATAGGAAAAAGGAACAAGACATCATTCAGGCAGCTGTAGACATGCTCACCAGTTTAATCCCCGATACTAATCTTCCTGACACTGATTCATCACTAGCACAACTCAATCTTCTATGTACTATAGTGGATGATCAGGTACAGAGCCTAGAAGAAGTAGTTGATGCCAATGTAAAGAAAGAGTACCAAAAGGCTCTTACTGTTGCTCTGGTGAAGAAACTAAATGAGCTTAGGACTGAACTGTTAAAGGATCAAAAGGACATAAGGAGTGCTTTGGATGAGGGAAACTTGCTACTCAGCAAAATATGTCAACCTCATCTGTTTTGTGATGATGTGCTAGCTAAGAAGCAATAGCTTCAAATGGACTTATAGTCCTACTTAAGCAAATTCAAGACTCCTTATGACTCCTTTATGGCATATGGGCAAACCATTCACCGGTTCCAGATCTAGTCAACCATGATAGAGCAAGAGATCAGCACAAGATCTCGGGATTTTTAGGAACTTCAACTGGTATTACTTCCATGACTGAAAATTCTTCAAAAATGCTATCTGAACCTGGAAGCACTGATAGTCACCCAAGAACTGAGCACAATACAAGCCATGGAGGAACAGGTATCACAAATGCAGACAGAGAAGGAAGTGGCGACCTCCCTATTTGAGTCCTAGTCTCTCTCCATGAAACAGTTTTTGCAGGACTACAAAGTGATTTTTGACAAGTATTATTCATTATTGTCATAAACTCTTTTACATATATGGAAACAGGTTTTTGCAGTGGTACTTTGTCATTGTTGGCAAAGGGGGAGAAGTACATGGTTTTAATTAAAATTTTGATGGTCTTAAATTTTGAAATTTTGATATATCAGGGGGAGAAGTATATCCGAGGGAGAAGTATCTTTTTTTTGAAATTTTGATATCTGCTATGATATATGCTATATGCTCTAATGATTATGCTCTGAATGCAAAATTTCTATACACTCTGTTGATTAAGGGATAGTGTATATGCTTAGGGGGAGCAATTTTTTTAGTGGCAATTTTTTGTTGTAAAACACTTAGATGTCAAAATTTTATTTTCCTAAGTGTTGCCATCAATGCCAAAGGGGGAGATTGTTGGCATTTTTGATGTTGATGTTGTGATTGTCATTGATGGACACACACTTGTATTGAGATCCCCTTTATATGTATGAGCTCATGCTCAATTGGTATGTGTTCCAACCGGTATGCTGTACTCTAGTCTTTAGACTAATAGTGATTTTGCAGAATGTGTTTTCTTGGTCTGAAGCAGCATGTCAACCCCAAGCGGTTCATAGATCACAAGCAGTACAAGGAAGCAAAGCAGCATAACACATTCTTACTAGTCTTCATTTTTTGTCAAACCGGCAAATGGCATTTTGTATGAACTGGTAACACTTTGTGATGAGTTACCAACTGGCATTTTGTGATGAGTTACCAATCCACCGGTTGTTTGACAGTGCCGACACATTGATGGTGATTCTTGTGTCATGTTACTGAGTATGTCTAGATTCACTGAACCTAAGAAATTGTAATGTAATCCTATTGGACTGACATGAAATCAGATTCCTTTAAAAGGACATCATGTCTAGGGTTTTAGAAGTTGTTGAAAGAGTTGCAAATAGGGTTTATGTTGAGCTAGGGTTTAAGGTGAAAGAGTAGAGCGATCTTATGAGAGGAGATCGAGTTGTAACTCAGAGTGAGATAGAGAAGACTGAAGTAATGCTGGAATGCATTAGCTATGAGCATACTGGATCTAACCAAGCAATTTGTGCTAGTAGATAGATCAAACACTTGTTGATTACTCACATCTTTGACAAGTTTGTAGCACTTAACTGGGTAGGCCTCAAAGCCTTTGTAAAATCCTCTAACAAGGTGGTTCACACATGTGAATCTGAAATCCTCTAATAGGGTAGTCTTTAATCTGACTTATCTCTTAATAGAGATTGAGATTCTTAACAGGATCTATTCTGGTGAAGAACATTGTAAGACCTTAACTGGTCTGACCTTAACTGGTCTGGTTTCTATTCTATAGATAGTGACTTGTGAGTTCCATCTCACCATGGTTTTTCCTAGTTGGGTTTCCACATCAAATATCTTGTGTTATGGTTGTATTTCTTTTATGGGTGAATGGTTTATTCACATTTTGGTTTGTATGTGTGATAACCGCTTTGATTGTCAAACTGCTTTACCGGTTTATCTGTAGACTGTGTAAGTGTTTTAGTGCAAAGATTTTTGGCATACTAATTCACCCCCCCCTCTTAGTATTCATCAATTGGTATCTGAGCCGACCTTTCTATAAGTTTAACCACTTGGAAAGAGCTATGGGAGAATACACATTTAGGGAACTTACTCAACAACTCACTAAGTCTGAGCAAGCCTATGATGATCTTATGGTCAAATACAAGGCATATTGAAAGCAAAAAGAAGAGAACATGCAGAGAGGTTGATGGAACTATCTGAAAGTAGTTCTGAAGATGAAGCTAACATGGAAGCTATGATTTCTGAAGTGAATAAGCTGAATGATTCAAACTCTAATCTGAGAAAGGAGTTGGAAGGACTGACTATTCAGTTTAGTCAAGAGCTTGAGAACCAGAGAAAGGCTGAAGATCTGGTAAAAGATAGATATCATGAGATCTCCAAGTTGAAACAAGAGATTAGTGCACTAATTGCTCACCTTCATGAGAGCAGAATGGAGAAAGAAGACATGCAAGGAGAACTGAACATTGCCATCTCAGAAAATGCAAGTCTTATGGAGACAAACACTGCTATTTCCAAAGAACTCTTTGAATCAAAGGAAATACTAGCTAAGTTTTGCAAAAGTACAGTCAAGCTAGAGCAAAAGCTTGAATCATCTAGACCGGCAAAGAATACCAATGGTCTTGGGTTTTCTGAACATGAGGAAGGAGAATCCTCAAGGACAAATGCTGAAGCATCAAAGAAGAAACTGGCACTCAAAGGAAAAGGTAAGCAAAAATTCAAACCTGTTTGCTTTAACTATCTTAAAGAAGGACACACTGCCAATGTGTGTAAGAGCAAAGCCTACAATAATTTTCCTTATTTTATCAACAATATACCTAGATCCAATAAGTTCAATGGTCATTGTTATGCATGCAACAAGTTTGGGCATAGAGAATTTGAATGCAAGTCTGTAATGGTTAACACCAAAAGATATCCTCAAAGGACCAAAGGAACTGGTCCTGAATCTTTTATGAATTGGAACCACAATCGGCTTGATGTCCTCAATCATTAGTCAAGAAGCGGTGGTCATCAAGTGGCAACCGGATGGAGAGAAAGTTGTATGATCTATCATGGTCATGGTCACATTGCTGCAACATGCAGAAGGAAGTATGGAAACATGTACAATGGACCTTGGAGAACACCTGGACTTGTTTGCTATCACTACAACAAACTGGGTCACATTGCAAGATTCTGTAGAATTAGAAAAAGTATATCTAATGATATACCGGTCACTCAAGAAGGAGAAATAGATGTTGAAATAGTTCAAGAAGACATGGAGAAAGTATGGAAGAAGAAACCAGTATTAATGGAGGAGGAACTGGTTTCTGCACCCAGTGTGGAAATATTTGAACCGGCAAACTAAGCCTCAAAGGCTTAGGGGGAGCAAATGGAAAAATGCTTTCGAACCATCGGTTAACACCGGTAAAAGACCTTAACCGGTATGCTACACCTGTCGCTTGGTAGAAGATCAAAAATGATAAAGAGGCAAATTAGGGTTTATGCTCTAATATAGGAGCATTAATGATGGTAGGTGAGAGACATGTATAAATGCAATTTTCAAATCATTTATCACTATCTATTTTTTGAGCGAAGAAAATTTTTCAAGTGCAGAGCAAAGAGAAGGCAATTTGAGCTTAGATTTCGAGGAATTGGAGAGATTTGAAGGAGATTCAAATATAGTTTGCAATTGGCAGTGGAGAACTCAAAGTGGTGATTTGGCATCTGATGGAGAGTGAAGCAAAGCAAAATTAGGAAGCCCTAGATTCGTGTTTGAAAGGTATTTTTCATAATCTTGAAATACTCTTCAATGGCTTCCACATCTCATACCAGTTCAAGCACATCCATTGAGTTAGAAAATTTCATTCAAAGGAAGTCCAAGTATAATGCTTTGTCACAAGTCCCAGCTGGAGTCATAGTCAAAGAAGGAATTTCTGACTATATTGATTGCAAGATAGAAGACATAGGGTCCTTGGCCATTCACACTCAATTAGGTCTATTTTGCAGAAAGGATAAAAGGATCAAATCAGAGTTCAGTATCTTAGAGAAGAAGAAAATCCATAATGCGGTGTATTTTCTAGAAGATTTCATAGGGGATCACATCAGAATCATCCTGAGTAGAGTTCATGGTGACAAGATGTACCTAGAGAGGACGCATGATATCACGCCTGAGGCAATTCATGCAGTCACCGGTTTCTGCAACACAGGGGAAGTACCAGCCCTGAGAACGGTAAGCAAAATAGAAATGACCAAGCTCACCAGTTTGACAAGTGATTCACGAGGTATGATAGTTAATTCTATCAAGGATGAACCAGTAAAATATGCCTGCATGGTGGTAGGCTATAGGACATTCTCAGCCAGTAGGATTAATTCTATATCTGCTACAACGGTAAATGCTGCTTACCGGATGATTATAGAGGATAAATCATTTAACTTATGCACCGGTATGCAAAGGCAACTCCTTTCAAATCTCAAGGCAATCAAAAAGGACAATTCACTGAGATTTATATTTGGACAACTACTGGTAGGACTGTTTTTCTATTTCCAAGGCTACTTTCTGGGTGTAGGAGATGTCCAGTCGTCCCCTGACCAACCGGTAACCAAGCAAATAAAAGAAAGTGTGCAAGCTATTGGAACCGGCTACCCTGAGATCTTGAACAAATACTTTGATGAGTTCAGAAGAAAAATGAGTCAGAGGATGCGAATCTCAGGTGACATAGTGAAGAAGTATGAAGACGACATCTGTTTCACTATTTAGGTGGATGAATGTCTAATGGAGGCTGTTGAACCTAGAGTGGAGGAAGTGGAGCCTATGGGCTATGAAGTCATGTATGACATGCTGGAAGGGTATGCTTCAAGCCTTATTGCCTCACCTCTTGATCCAAAGGCGAAGCGAATTGGAACCTACTTGGAGAGGATCGCACCAGTTGAAGAACCATCAGTGAAAAAGGGAAAAGAACCGATAGCCAAGAAAGCTAAGGAAGTGCCTGCGACATAAGCACCAGCTACCACTGAGACTCCAAAAGTGACCAAGCAGTCACCGGCAAAGAAGAAATCAGAGGCAACACCAGCAAAAGTCTTTGAAAGAAAGAGGAAGACTAAGGTAAATGAACTAGACTCCAAAGAAACTGAGTCTGATGAATAGCCAAAGAAGGCTAGACAGACCAAGAAGGTGAAGAAGAATGAACCGGTAACATTTTGCACTGCTAAATATATATATCTCCTCTTACAAACCTTTGACACATTGTCAAAGAATAGTAAAGAATATTTAGAGAAAGTTACTTCATGATTTAATTGATTATTATGATGATTTCAATAGTGAGGAAAAAGATGAAGTACTACAGGAGATTATTCTTTATTTATGTAGAAATGACTGGTCACCATCAGAGATTAAATCTTAGACACCAGATTCATTGTATAAAGAATTGGATAACAAATGGTGCATTGCCATTGAAAAGGAACAAGAGATTAGGGAGAAAGTTTTTGCACATTACTTCCCCGAACTCTCAAACTTAGAATTATTTGATGTATTAGATCAAAATAAAGGTCTCTTCTTCACAAGGAGAAGAAGACTCTGGTTGTTGGAAGGGAGAGTTGATGATGTAGAAAAGGATACTCATCAACACATGGCCCATGCTATCAATTCACACAAAGATCAAATGGCCAGCCTCCAAGTGGAAAAGGAACCGGTTATTTCCAAACCGGATGAAGTTTTTGATGAGGAAGGAAACTTGGTGGAGGAACCAATTGACACCATAGATGTTGATGCGCTGGAAATAGAAGATGTCACTCAGGGAAATGAACAGGGGCAAGAAGCCGATCAAGGTGGTGAACAAGCTGTGGACACACAGAAAGCGGCAAAACACAAAGAAGAAGAGAAAAAGAAGAAGGATGAAGATGAGAAACAGAGAAAGGAGGAAGAGAAAAAGAAAGAGGAAGAGGAGAAAAGAAAAGATGAAGAGAAAAAGAAGCAAGAAGAAGAAAGGAAAAAGAAAGAAGAAGAGGACAAGGAAGAAAAGAGGAAGAAGGAAGAAGAAGAAAAGAAGAAGGAAGAGGAGTAGAGGAAGAAGGAAGAGGAAGAAAAGAAGAAGGCAGAGGAAGAAAAGAAGAAAAAGGAAGAGGAAGAGAAGAAGAAGAGGGAAGAAGAAGAAAAGGAAGAGCAGAAGAGGAGAGCAGAGGAGAAGAAAAAGGTAGAAGAAGACAAGGAAGAAGAGAAGAGAAGTGAAAAACAAGAAAGTTGAAGAAGCCAAGGAATGTGAAGTGGCAAAAAGCTCTCAGGTGGAGACTTCGAAGGCAACCAGAAGTCAACCCTCACCGGTTGATCTCTCTAGTCCTATCGATCTCCAATCTGCAAGCGAGTTGGAACTTATGCAGAGCATCAAGGTTTCTTAGGAGTGCCTTGAGATCATCTATAGGAAAAAGGAACAAGACATCATTCAGGTAGCTGTAGACATGCTCATCGGTTTAATCCCTGCTACTAATCTTCCTGACACTGATTCATCACTAGCACAACTCAAACTTCTGTGTACTGTAGTGGATGATCAGGTGCAAAGCCTAGAAGAAGTAGCTGAGGCCAATGTAAAGAAAGAGTACCAAAAGGCTCTTAATGTTGCTCTGGTGAAGAAACTGAATGAGCTTAGGAATGAACTGTCAAAGGATCAAAAGGACATAAGGAGTGCTTTGGATGAGGGAAACTTGCTACTCAGCAAAATCTATCAACCTCATATATTTTGTGATGATGTGCTAGCTAAGAAGCAATAGCTTCAAATGGACTTACAATCCTACTTAAGCACATTCAAGACTCCTTACAACTCCTTTGCAGCATATGGGCAAACTGTTCACCAGTTCCAGATCTAGTCAGCCATGATAGAGCAAGAGATCAGCACAAGATCTAGGGATTTGTAGGAACTTCAATTGGTATTACTTCCACGACTACAAATTCTTTAGAAATGCTATTTGAACCTAGAAGCACTAACAGTCACCCAAGAATTGAGCACAATAGAGGCCATGGAGGAACAGGTATCACAAATGCAGACAGAGAAGGAAGTGGCGACCTCCCTACTTGAGTCCTGGTCTCTCTCCATGAAACAGTTTTTACAGGACTACAAAGCGGTTTTTGACAAGTATTATTCATTATTGTCATAAACTCTTTTATATATATGGAAACAAGTTTTTGCAGTGGTACTTTGTCATTGTTGGCAAAGGGGGAGAAGTACATGGTTTTAATTAAAATTTTGATGGTCTTAAATTTTGAAATTTTGATATATCAGGGGAGAAGTATATCCGAGGGAGAAGTATCTTTTTTTTGAAATTTTTATATATGTTGTGATATATACTATATGCTCTGAATGCAAAATTTCTATACACTCTGTTGATTAAGGGATAGTGTATATGCTTAGGGGGAGCAATTTTTTTAGTGGCAAGTTTTTGTTGTAAAACACTTAGATGTCAAAATTTTATTTTCCTAAGTGTTGCCATCAATGCCAAAGGGGGAGATTGTTGGCATTTTTGATGTTTATGTTGTGATTTTCATTGATGGAGACACACTTGTATTGAGATCCCCTTTATATGTATGAGCTCATGCTCAACCGGTATTTGTTCCAACCGTTATGTTGTACTCTAGTCTTTAGACTAGTAGTGATTTTGCAAAATGTGTTTTCCCTGTCTGAAGCGGCATGTCAACCCCAAGCGGTTCGTAGATCACAAGCAGTAAAAGGAAGCAAAGTGGCACAACACATTCTTACCAGTCTTCATTTTTTGTCAAACTGGCAACTGACATCTTTGTCAAACCCGCAACCGGCATTTTGTATGAATCGGTAACACTCTGTGATGAGTTACCAACCAACATTTTGTGATGAGTTACCATTCCACTGATTGTTTGATGGTGCCAACACATTGACGGTGATTCTTGTGTTGTGTTACTGAGTATGTCTAGATTCACTTAACCTAGGAAATTGTAATTTAATCCTATTGGACCGACATGAAATCAGATTCCTTTAAAAGGACATCATGTCTAGGGTTTTAGAAGTTGTTGAAAGAGTTGCAAATAGGGTTTATGTTGAGCTAGGGTTTAAGGTGAAAGAGTAGAGAAATCTTATGAGAGGAGATCAAGTTGTAACTTAGAGTGAGATAGAGAAGACTGAAGTAATGCTAGAATGCATTAGTTGTGAGCATACTGGATCTAACCAAGCAGTTTGTGCTAGTAGATAGATCAAACACTTGTTGATTACTCACATCTTTGACAAGTTTGTAGCCCTTAACTGGGTAGGCCTCAAAGCCTTTGTAAAATCCTCTAACAAGGTGGTTCACACATGTGAATCTAAAATCCTCTAACAAGGTAGTCTTTAATCAGACTTATCTCCTAATAGAGATTGAGATTCTTGACAGGATTTGTTCTGGTGAATAACATTGTAAGACCTTAACCGGTCTAACCTTAACCGGTCTGGTTTCTATTCTGCAGATAGTGACTTGTGAGTTCCATCTCATCGTGGGTTTTCCCATTTGGGTTTCCACGTCAAATATCTTGTGTTATGGTTGTATTGCTTCTGTGGGTGAATGGTTTATTCACATTTTGGTTTGTATGTGTGATAACCGGTTTGATTGTCAGACTGCTTTACCGGTTTATCTCTAGACTGTGTAAGTGTTTTAGTGCAAAGATTTTTGGCATACTAATTCACCCCCCCCTCTTAGTATTCATCAGCAAGATGATAAGAACATGGAGAAATTATAGATTTCCAACTTCATTAATTGAATGGTTGATTGATTACAATTCTTGCATCATTTGCAATATAGTAAAAATGATCCTATTCTTATATGGAGTAAAGGTGAATCTAATTAATTGATATAGGATGGAAGTTAACTATTAAATATAATTTACTGTGATATGTGGAACCTAACTATTATTAAACTATCATATTAGATGACAGATAACTAAATATTATCTAGCATTATAGGTGGAAGATAAATAAAATAAAATTAAGATAATATATAAGATAAAAATTAAACTAAACTAGCTGAATGGCAATAAAGTGCACAACACATAGGAATATAATTGAAAGACACAAAAACCAAAGTGAAATAGTGTAGTTAAGTAAATGTAAATAAGAATAATACTAGCGTAGTGAAATGGCATGAACACCTAGCCTAGTGTGAATACTCTAGCATTCTTAGATGTTCATTCTTTATACTCCCCTCACCCTCAATGCCTTCTGGATTATTGATGACTTCCCCATGGCCATTCATGTCATGGAGGGAAATACATGGGGGACTATTCCATTTGCACCATCTCAAGTGCTTGGACCTCAGTGAGAATGCCTTCTTCCCTCCTCTTGCCATCCCTTTACAATTTCACAAGCTCAACAAATTGAAGTATTTAAGCCTATTATCTTCTAATTTTATTGGTGAGATTCCAATAGATATTTGTAATATCCATCCTAACATATCTTGATTTGTCTTGTAATTATTTGAATGGTTTTGTCCCAACATCTTTGAGTAAGCTGTCAAAGCTCATTGAACTTTACCTAGATTATAATTTATTGAGTGGCACAATCCCAACATCTTTGGGTAAGCTGTCAAAGCTCACAGTACTTCACCTATGTTATAACACTTTGAGTGGCCCAATCCCAACATCTGTGTGTAAGCTGTCAAAGCTCATACATGTTGACTTGAGTTATAACTCTTTGAGTGGTATAATCCAATATCTTTTCATAAGATATCAAAGCTCACATAATTTTACCTTGTTTCTAACTCTTTGAATGGAAAAATCCCAACATCTTTTGGTAAGATTTCAAAGCTTGTATATCTTGACCTAAGTCATAACTCTTTGAGTTGCACAATCCCAACATCTGTGATTAAACTATCAAAGCTCATACATATTGACATAGGTGTTAACTTTTTGAGTGGCACACTCCCAAAATCTTTGGGGAAGTGGTGCAGTCACTAGTTAGGAGGGACCTCAAAGAGATCAATCCAAACTGGGAAGCAAGAGTAAACACAATAGAAACAAGAGGATATGATGGAGGTAATGTAGAACTGAATGAATTAGAACATGAAAATTGATTACAGATAATTGGTAACATCCGAATTACAAGATTAGGCTCATTGCCTTGATACATACATGCTTAATTATAGAATTGGTCAACTCTGAACCTCTAAATATTCAGATCTATTTTCTATGTCCTATATGAATAATTTATGATGCTTGATTACATTGATTTATATGATCCAAGGAGATCCAGTTGGCCCAAAAGGGATCAAATGCCGAAGAACAAGATCAAATATGTAAAACCAACAGGTTGGCCTCCGCCAAAGGGATTATTCTGAAAAATCCAAAAGATGAAGTGTGGATCAAGGGAAAGGTCAGCCACATGCTAAGGAACATTGTAATCAATGAACTAGGCTCTGCAAGCTATGGAAGGATCCAATAGATTCACCAATGCAAATAGGTCCAAGCAGTTCCGGTGTTAGAAAACTGTCTCAGAATCCAAAATTGATAACTTGCCAGAAAATAATCTAAATGCTTCATGGTTTAGGTATAAGGAAGATGATCATGTCCAAAAGAAAAATCCAACTCCGCAAGATCCGGTTAGCCAATGCAAGAAAATACATAAAGAAATGTTGAAACTACAAAACAAAAAAGAAATATTTTTGGTTGATGCAATATTGCCAAGAACTGGGGATACTCCTACACTAATTAGTTGTCAAAGCTCATACATCTTTACCTCGACAATAACTCTTTGAGTGGCCCAATCCCAACATCTTTTGGTAAGTTGTCAAAGCTCACCAAACTTTACATCGGTTTTAACTCTTTGAGTCACACAATCCCAACATCTTTGGGTAAACTATCAAAGCTCATGCGTCTTGATCTTATTCATAACTCTTTAAGTGGCACAATTTCAACATCTGTGATTAAATTATCAAAATTCACAATACTTTACCTAAATTCTAACTCATTGAATGGCACAATCTCCTAAATTTATAGGAAACAATGTCTTTGGATTCAACTATTGTAGTATTGATTCAAGCAGTGTCTTCCTTTACAGTAGTCATCAAATGGCACAATAACACCATGTACGTCAACATTAATGGTCCATACACTGAATGATTTTTCTGTAGTTAACCATGCACTGAGTTTTGTATTTTTATTTTACAAGGGAGTTGTTTCACTAATTCCATTTTTTATATGAATAGGACTAAATTTGGCTTGTATAGAGATTTCTCTTTTAAAAGGAATGTTTCAAAAATTCTACAGACCTATATAGATTATAATTAATTCATTTGACAAAAGAAAGATGCATTTATTCTATATGTGTGTGTGCACGTTCTTATCATTATTTTCAATAAATTTGTTGTATCAAAGAGTATAATTTTTAAGTAGTAATTCACTTCATTACAAAGCTATAACATTGGCAGCAAATTGTTTGCATTAAGTCCTTCCAAATGATAGAAAAATATATTAAACAATAAAGCACAATCAAAGTGGGTACTTAGTTTGGAAATGTGATTTAAGTAGACATTTATGTAAGTAGAATGGAAAGACAATTTTGTTCACATGTTATAGTTACAACTACACTACATGCAGACAAAATATGAAATCATAGATAGGAACATTCATTTTTTGACATAATGTTTCAAGTGTGATAATAAAAAATTAAAACCAAGAAAAATATAAAAAAGAACCCCAACAGACATTAGAAGGGATAATGCACATATATCAACTACCATCTACTTTAAAATTGTTCAAGCCTTGTAACAAAATAATCATAAATCTTATAAAGCTAAAAAAACTCTTTTTTAACAAAAGATTCACAAATATACCTTCTACAAAACTAAAGATATATGGAAAACAACCACCCACAACAAAATAAATTTGATCAAGGGTGTTAGTTAAAGAGAACACAACCCTTGTGATTTTATGATCCTACATAAGTATTTTTAAATACTACCCATGCTCACATATCAAAAAATAACTAAAGTGGGGTGAACAAGCAAAAATACATAATTTACTAGATCATTAATGTGAATTTCTAACTAAATTCACATACCAAAATAGCCTTACAGAACATGAGGTTTATGTAAATAATGTAAACAAAAAATGCCCAAAATTTTGTGACTACTGAAGTTCTTAAATAATGAGTAAAATAAACATTATATTTTCTACACTTACATAACTAAGTTATATGCAAGATTATACTATCTTGAAAATATTATCCCAAAGGATAAATAACCCATCTCTCATTTAATATTGACCAATTTTTCCACTTGCAGGCATTCAAAGAATATTTCTTACACCAAGAGAACACATATTTGTATTGTTATGTGGTGTTTAAATGGAGATCATGAATAGGAGATTGGTGATGTGGACATACATAGTAGAAGTGTAGATAGCTATATATACTAGATATTTATCATAAAGGTAAAAATATATTTAAGTTTAGTTTAATGAAGATTTGTTGGTGTGTATTTGGATGTTGAATTTAAAAATTCTTAAAGAGAAACTATAAATAGTCAAACTCTATAATACTAAACTAGAATTTAAAAATTGAAACTCTAGAAACGTTGAATTAGTGTGTAATTGAATGCACAAATTAAGGTTTGTTTAGCGCTAAGGGTAAATTAGGGTTTGCCAAACTTCTTTTTTTTTTCAAAAGTGGTAAGACACTATAATTTTGTATATATTAAAAACTAGATAGAACAAAAACCTGGTTCAGGCGAGCATACCACCAAGAAATAACTAGGAAGAAAACCTCTTTTATAGCTTGATGAAGTACAAAAGTTCTTACAAAACATCCCCTGACTGACTCACTAGATCCCTTTACATTTTCAATAGATAGAACCCTTTTACAATTTCGATAGATAGATCCCCTTTACAATTTCAAAAGATAGACCCCCTTTACATTTTCAATAGATAGATCGCTATACATTTGAAGTATAACCCTTAGACACTGTCAAATATTTGAGACATATTCAAAACATCATTAGATGTAAATTATACCCAAACAACTATATTAAACCTTCCTACATATTAAACTCAAAAACCTTGAATATAACTTAAACCATATAAACTGATTAAAATGAGGTTGATTTTCCTCCAACTCTGTGAGGTCCGTTTATAGAACTTTCATCAGACACTTGTTTGTGTTTATACTCATATGGTTTTTTGTGTTGGATGAGATGCCTTGGAAAAAATCCTCCCACAAATCCATCTCCTTTCAATGTATTAAATTTTACCATGTGATTTTGTATTGACAAAAATTTTTACAATGTGATTTTGTATTAAACTTTAAAATTTTAAACTCAATAAATCATAATTTAAACTCAAAACCCTAGATTAAGAAAAATTAAAACCAAATCTTAAACCATAATAACAAAAACCTAAAACCCAACACATAACTAATTGACTTGATTCCTAATCAATTCTAAAAATTAATTTTATTTATATGATTTCATATTAAATTAAAAAATTGAAGATCCGTAAATTATAAATGTACATTTTAAACCTTAAACCAATAAGCCTAAAACTAAAACTCTAAAGCCTAAAATTGTAAACCTAGAACATAACTAATTGACTTGATGTCTAGTTAAATATATAAATTAAGGCTAAATGGATTAATTAGGGTTTAGAAAAAAATTGTTCTTACATACTTTCCTAGTGAACCCTAAAATTGAAAGTCCTAGAGGCTAAACCAAAACATTGGAACCCTACAACTTAAAACATAAATAATTAAATTGATAGATAATTAAATATAAATTGGGATTTAGGGTCTAGAAATTAGTTATAAATTGTACTTATGTGAATTTATATAAATTTAAAAATTTAAAATTCTTTATTTATTAATTTAAACCTTCAACCCAAAACCCTAAAACCTAAAATTGGAACCCTATTTATGTTGAAAATAGAATACCACTGAGAGGGGGGTGAATTAGTGGTTTCTAAGCTTTATCTTTTTTTGAACTCTCTTTAGAATATCAGTTATTCACTTAACCACTAAATAGTCATACCAATAGAACAAGAAAGAAATCCAAGAAGATCATTCACAGTAATGTAACTCACAACACCATATTTATGAGGAAAACCCAATATGGGAAAAACCTCGGTGAGAAAAACTGTTGGAGTCTACTACTCCAATCCAGCCTCACAGGTAAAATATTGACTTGCAAAGATCTAGGGCATCAACCCAAGGAGCACCAACCCCTGCACCAAGCTTCAATTTGGTGATGTGTATTCAAGTACTATTAGAATACAATTAAGGTTTCTTGTTGCAAATGAATTATGAAACTCTTTGATTAAATAACTTACTGCCGGTTGACAATTTTTTCTCCTCCACTAAATCTCACACTGTTGGTTCTGAGAATACTATCTTTGATTCTCGGCCTTTGTTATGTTTCTCTCCCTCTTTCACACAGTCTCTTGATATACTGTGTCACACTTGGATGCTACCTGCTCTACCACACCTTACCAGTTAGGCTCAACTTCAAGAATATAGTTATGCCAGTAGAATCCTCTCACCGGTATGCTTGCTCATACACACTGGAACTTTCTTGGAGATCTTTCTAATGATTATAAATTATTCTCCTTACTCACTCTTTCTTTCTTCTTCTTCTTCTTCTTCTTCACAACATCAACATCTTCTGTATTGAGTTCTCATCTCTTATCCTGTGATTTCTCGCTAGAAAGTAATTCAAACTCCTAAGCAGTTAGGGTTTCCTCTTCCCGACATGATCTTCATGAGATCTGATCCCACCTATCTTGAATCGATCACCTGTCCTTGAAGAATGCACGTGTACACAATTTCCATTATCCAACACACATTTTTTGGAAATAGCAATCTTGAACATGATCTTCTACCTTGAAATCTGTCGACACATAAAACACTTCAGTTGTTTCCTTTTTGAGGTCTTCCTAAATTGGATTTCCTTTGCATTGATCCAAGTGCCAACTACTCCCTGATCTTCCTTTGTCATTCTTTCTTCGTCGAGCCACAACAGTCAGTTAAAATCTCATGATTTGTGGTTGTTTCATTAATGACGATTATCTATTTCAATGACCCTATCGATGGGGCTTTACCGACCACAACATGTTTGCCACCTCTGCTCCACATGGCATCATAATGATCAAGACATGGCCCACCAACACATAGTTGATCCAACAAGCACATACTAGTACAACCCTTTGTCGGTAGAACTTTCTTCTTTTGTTAACCGATAGAGCACACTATACTGGTAGCACATCTCCACCTCAGTGGTTTGTGATAACTTTCACATTCTACCTCTTCATCATAAACAAGCAACCAACCTTTAGACTGGTATGTGTCTTATCAATACACCTTCATTATTATGCTTACACTCATGTCAATATACATCATACCGGTTGACATCAATGACAACTTAGTGCCAAAATGCCAACAATCTCCCCCTTTGGCATTGTTGTCAACTTCTCACAATACACTCCATACTAGTACATTTCTCCCACTTTGACACAATGGCACTCCCCTTTTGATCCATACCAAGATCCCCCTTTGATAACTATCAGCTCCCCCTGAACCACATAAAGCCTTCCTAGATAGATGACACAACACCCAACTTGTGTCTAAGGTACTCAAAAGTTCTTACCGGTAATGGTTTTGTGAAAATGTCTGCTACTTGTTCACTAGTAGGAACATAATCCATTCTGACCTCCTATCCTTCAACCTTCTCTCTGAGAAAGTGATACTTGATAGCAATGTGCTTTGTTCAGGAATGTATGACTGGATTCTTTGCTATGTTGATTGCACTCAAATTATCACATCAGATGAGAATAGGATAAGTGATGTCCACCTCTATATCTTTGAGATTTTGCTTCATCCAAAGAACCTAAGAGTAGCATGTAGTAGCAACAATGTATTCAAATTTAGTAGTAGATAGAGAGATTGAGTCTTGTTTCTTCCTAATGTCGTGAGATCAATAGTTCACTTAGAAAGAATGCACCACCACTTGTTCTTTTTCGATCATCAATGCATCCTGCTCAATCAGCATCAGTGCATGCTTCCAAGATAAAATCTCCTTGTTCAAGATACCAAAAACCATAACTGAGTGTTCCTTGTAGGTATCTAAAAATTTTGCTAACAACATTCATATGTGACTGCTTTGGTGCAGCTTGGAATCTGGCCACCATGCACACTGCTTGAACTATATCCAGTCTTGAAGTAGTTAGATATAGTAGACTGCCTATCATGGATCTATACAGAGTCTGATCCACCACTAGTGATTCATCATTCTTGCTCAATTTTTTGTCGGTCATCATGGGGGTACTTATTGGTTTACAATCTTCTAGTTGGAATTTCTTTAGCATCTCCTTTGCATACTTGACTTGTGAGATAAAGATTCCTTTATCTTGCTGTAATATTTACAAACCAAGGAAGTATGTCAATTCACCAATCATTGACATCTCAAATTCTAACTGCATTTGATCAAAAAATTATTTGCAGAGAGTGTCCTTGTTGCCTCCAAAGATAATGTCATCTACATACACAACCACAATAATCATGTGGTTCCCATCTTTCTTTATGTACAAATTATTGTCTGCACTTCCCTTTTTGAATCCCCACTCCTTTAGGTACTGATCTAATCTTGAATACCATTCTCTAGGGGCTTGCTTTAGACCATACAGGGCCTTCTTAAACCTGCACACAAATGTCTCATCATCATCTAGTAGAAACCCTTCTGATTGCTCCATGTACACTTCTTCTTCCAAATTTCCATTTAGGGAGGTAGATTTTACATCCATTTGGTATACTTTATAACCTTTGTAGGTAGAGAAGGCTAGAAACATTCTTATTTCTTCTAATCTAGCTACCGGTGCAAATGTTTCTTCAAAGTCAATTCCCTCTACCTGAGAGTATCCTTTGAACACTAGTATAGATTTATGCCTAACAATATTACCTTCTTCATTCATCTTATTCTAGTATACCCATTTTGTGCCAATGATGTTCTCATCTTCTAGTCTAGGCACTAACTCCCAAGTCTTGTTCTTCTCAATTTGTTGTAGTTCTTCTTCCATGGTATCCATCAATTCTTGTCTTTTTATGGCCTCATTGAATGTTTTGGGTTCAACCTCATTCATGAGGAATAGGTTGACATGTTCATCATTCCGGTTAAGTCTTTTTCTAGTCTATACACCATCACTCTTATTTCCTAGAATTTGCTCTTCTAGGCGATTCAACTGTACATACCAGTTGGGGACCTTCTTGGATGCTACCTCTGGTTCAGTATCTAACTAAACTTCATAATGTTCATCACCAGAGTCATCATACTGGTTAATAAATGGTTGACATCCTTTGTACATATCTTCATCAACTTTTACATGCACACTCTCAACAACTCTTCTTAGTCTTTTATTGTAGCATTTGTAGGCCTTGCTGTTAGATGAGTAACCAAGGAAGATTCCTTCATCACTCCTAGAGTCAAAATTTCCTAGACCATCCATATATTTCTTGATAAAGCACTTTCTTCCAAGTACTTTGAAGTATTTGACTGATGGCTTCTGATCATACCATAACTCATAAGGTGTCATTTTGATATTTTTTCTTAATTGAACCCAGTTCAAAGTATATGCAGCAGTATGAACAACTTCTTTCCAATATGTGTCTGGCAGACTAACCTTATTTAACATGGTTCTGGCCATCTCCAATATGTGTCTTGAGGTGTTGCGCTCCTTTGTCCTGAAACTCACTTTAGTTTTCTTACCTTTTACACATTCATCACAAAATGTGTTTACCAATTTTATGATGGGTGGAATATTCCTCACACACCCCTTTTTTCTTACTGTAACTAGGTTATCAAAATTTATGTGGCCTAATCTTTGGTGCCATAACCAACTTTCATCTACTTGTCCCAACATACATTGGGACTCATAGCATTCCTTTAGATTATAAACATTTCCATTTGTTCTTTTTCCCTCTGCCACAAGTTTACTGATACTGTCTTTCTTTATCTGGCAACTGGTTGAGTCAAAGGTGAATTTTTAACCTTTGTTGCACATCTGACTCACACTCAGTAGATTATGCTTTAGGCCTTCCACATAATATACATTATGTGCCTTTAGTTTTCCATCAATACTTAGAGTTCCTTTTCCCTTGATTTTGATGGAGGAATTGTCTCCAAACCTTACTAATCCACCATTCCAGTCTTCAAGTTTAATGAAATTATTTTTGTCATCAGTCATATGGTTTGAGAAACCACTATCTACCACATGTTGTTCACCAAAAGTGATAACCCAAGAACACCTGCAAATATTTCTATGAAATGGCCAATTTCAGTCTACAAAACACATTAGGGCTTGGACAACATAACATAGGACCCTAATTGATCCTTCTGCACTTCAAGTTCTGCTACACCTAGGGGGGGACACCCTTTTGATGCACTAAATACAACAATTAAAGACACATAACTGCATCAAAATTAAGCAGATAGATCATTTCACAAGCTCACCACATCTAGAAACACATTGCAGATTGGCTAGATCTGTATGAATCATAAATGAAAATAGAGCTTGGAATGAAAAGAACACACCCCTACACATAAAAGGAAATAGATTTTTCTTTTAAAATTTTGATCTGAAACCATCCCCAAACTTGTAAGACCAGTGCCTTGTTCATTGGGCGACAGAGTCATAGACAGAACTACAAATATGAATCATAGATGCAAGCTTATTTTCCTTAAACAAGATATTCATGCATCAATACCTTATATTAATGCACTATTTGATTCAATCACAAATTTATCAGATCCGGATACACATTTCATCATTCATGACTGACTATAGAATTTAAAACCTTCCTTGAAGGATACCTATAAATAGTCACACAATTTCCTTAAAATTGACAAATCTTCATACTCCTTGAGGATTCAATTTATGATAATGAAATGCATACCTAGAGACAATACTGTGAGGAATTTACTCATGCCTGACACAAGCAAGACCTGCAACTAAAATCACATTTACAACAATGCACTGCAATCCTCTATACCCTAAAACAAACCAAAAGCATTTACAAATTTGGGTCCTGACATTCAGAAAGTGGAAGCCATCAAATCTGGAGCATTTTCCAAATTTCTAGAACCCTTACAACTGAGAAGAATTGGGAATAAAAAGGAGAGGGAACCAAATCAAATCTGCAACTGAATTGCCAAGTGTCTCATCTCTAATTGAATTTTGTTCCCATGGAATCTACTTTTAAAATATCCCACATTTGTCAAAATTAACCCCATAATTGGATTTCTCACTCTGAGAGCTTTCCGAAAACATATAACACTTTATATTTTGGCCAAAATTTAGACCCTGGGTGAATTAATTCCCCAATGTACACATCATTTAAATTTTTGAATTATTTAATATAGTTTAAACTATATCATTTACAATTTTAATTTTGATTTTTTGCTTTGAATGTGCTCTGATGCCTTGCCATGTGGCGGCCTCTGATTGGTCAATGGGATTGACTGGGTGCCACCTGGGATGACACCTCATCACTCCCATGTCCTCTGCTCTGTCACTACCACTTGGCTGCCACGTGTACAACACCTCAATGCCACATCATCGCCACCTAGGTGCCACCTCATCGCCACCTCACTAGGACCCGCCTGATGGACATCTGACTGTACCCGCCACCTGGCTTTCGCAACTTCACGCGTTGATCTCCTCGGACTTGCTCACTCGTTAAGCTGACCTTTCTCTGCAAAATTTTGCTTGTTTGCCTCGAGAAGCATGCCTACATGGGGTCCACCTGGTCGCCGCTCAATCACCTCCTCCATCACCTTGGGATCCGTGCTCGTGCATGGGCCCACCTTGGGCGCCCATAGGCACCGTCCGTCAAAAGCCTTTATGGCTTAGACATATTACTATTGTGGAGCTTTATACTTAAATATCAAAAAAGCTCATTTCCCAGCCAATGTGGGATTAAGGCTTATGCCTGGGACTACAAATTTGAAGATTCTTTGCAACTTTAATGGCAATTTCTTTGCATTTTCTTGGAGTTTATAATGCCACTTTACACCACCACAGAGAGGATGCTAGCAAAGAATGGTGGGGAGTGGGCTTTACAACAGCCAAGTACATTTTCTTCAAGTTTTTGGTACTAGTAAATGCATTTGGTTGAAAGTTTTATATGCCTTTTCCCATGTCATGTTACGTAGGGAGAACTGGGAGGCATTTACTGTTGTATTTGCTAAGAAAGTTTCAGCAGACTTCCCTCTTGCCCATTTACATCCACACAAAGGAGAGGATGCACTGCTGTTGCATCTGCTGAAACTTCAATTTAAACCCCTCTTTTATCAGCTATGTGCCAAGCCAAACATTAAGTTAATTTTCAACACTGTTGTTAGATGCATTTGGTCTGAATTTTATATGTTGCCCCCTAACACCATGCCACATGAAGCTAATTTCAATTTGCACTTGCTGCAAGTTTCATGTGGCCTCCAAAAAATTATTTACGCAGGGAAGACTGGCAAAAACGATGGAGTCTGGGTTACAAATTTCTGTTGTTGCCTTTGCTTTGGTCAAATGCTGCTCTCCAAAACTCCATGCAAAGGGGAAGATGGCTATTTGTATTTGCTGAAAACTTTAATCACTTCCCACATTCCACTTCATTCCACGCATGAGGAAGAGATTTCACTATGGTTGCTGAAGCTTCTAACAGTCTTCTTGCTGCAACATGTGGGGGCTTTGACAGTTGTTTTCACTTGGCTTGGAGGCTTCTACAGCCTTAAATTCCACTCCATGTGAATGGAGGATGTTTGACATTTACATTAGCAAAGAGCTTCTTGAAAAGCTTGCTCACCAAACACCACACAGGCTGACATTTCGACTTCGCAATGTGCATTTTGAATGTTACCATGCTTTGAACAGCTTGCTTAGAGAGTTAAAATTTGGTGTAATGCCACATAAAGAGGGAAGACCATGCCATGCCAAGGAAATTTGGCTTCATGCCAAATGCATACACTTGGAACCTTCTTAAAACACTCAACTTTCTTTTACCACTCACCCCAATCTATTTCGCGATCTGCTTCAGCTGCCAAAATACATTTGGTTGAATGTTTCAACAGACCTTTTCAAAACATATTCCATTTACTTTTCTCTCACATGCCAATTGCATTATAAGAAATACTTGGCTTAATAAAATTAAACATTCCTTCCTCCAACTAAAAATATTTCGCCATAAAATTAATGCACAACCATGAGCCAGGTCAGGCCCCAAAGTGGGTCCGACTAATTTTTTTTTTGTTTTCAGACAACTGACCTCTAGAATACCTTAGGAACCTCAAACATACTTTTGGAATTGATGGGAACCATTTTTGGATCACTAGACTACATTTTACAACTTTCAGGCAATTATGCCAAATTTTCGCATTTAATCGTGAAGACGTAATTTTCAAGTCAGTCAAAACACCTTTCTGGATCTCGCCATCTGACAGGCGTGTACTTTGATATGAAAGAATGAAATCTACAAAACGGTTTCTCAAGATGAGTCCCAAGAAAAGAGATATTAATTTTCGAAAATGCCCAACTGGCTTTGTCGACATTGCGGCCCTGATGAAGTCAATGTCCTGGCAACACATGACGCCTTTCTCGAAAATACCAAACAACCTCCGTAGGCCCTCAAATTTGAAACATAGGTACCTTTAAGTACATATTAAACCTTTGAATTATCATTTCAACCAAAAGACCGACAGGATGCAAACGGTGCACTCACAAAAATAGCTACATTAACTGATATATCACTAAAAGTGCAAAAGCATGAAAATGATAGCTAAACGAACCCTTTTGAAAACTGATCAAAAGGATTGGTAGAGGCTTGAATTTTGAAACGTAGCTCATCATTTATACTAGTAATAACCTGGAGCAAAAATTCTGACATGACACTTATTAAGGCATCTTTTACACTTATGTGAAAAAGGGCTCCGACTAGCTGTTGAAACAGGGACTAGTCAAACCACACAAACTGCAAACGGATTTGGCTATGAAAACTGAGCAAATGGATTCTTCAAGACTTGAAATTTTGCAAGCTAAATCAAGTTAATGCATACAATTGAATCCATTTTGAATTTCTCCATGACGATCAACAGGGCAAAAGATGTAATCGCTCAAAGTAGGCTACTCAATAAAATCTGCATTTGTTCCTAGAATGCACTTTCAGCTCACCCCTCAAACTGGGTACCTCATAAACTTATCCAAATTTAATTTTGAAAGTTGCACATCACTGAATAGGCCAAATGAAAGGTGTGGGACATGAATCTCGAGCCTTACCCTCTGAAAATCAACAGGCTCCATTTTACCCCCTTGCTAACTAGGCATTCAAACTGACTTATTCGGGTACTTTTTTGACATGCAGAACAAAATTTTGAATTAGGCCTATAAAATTTGACTCAATTTTAATTAGTCCCAATAGCAGCTCTAATTGGGGATGGTTGATTGCAAGATCAACGCAAGAATCCAGATATCATTGGTTAAGCAGACCACCCAAAAAATGGATCACTCTTCTCTCAATTCTTCTCTTCTCAAAACAGGGCTTCCTTATTCTACCCAAACAGTAGGGCACTTTATTGAAAACCACACAACTAAAGCAAAGCAACTGTACAAAATATACAACTTATAAATGGCCCCAGGCCATCAAAACTGAAATCAATTCTTACCTCTGTCAAGAACATGATTCTCTTTCGCACAAACCGGAGGTAAGTTGAGATCATCATTCCAATCTGCCTGATCAAAAACACTTCCACTTCTAATCAGCTGGTCACATGAAACATAATCATCAACATGTTTATAATCATGATATCTCTGAAAATCAAACACACGCTGAGAGGGTTGGTCACTAGGTGACATAAGAGTGCCATACTCTTTACCATTTTTTTCCAGCTGAGATGAAAAGTAGTCTAACTCATTCTAAAAGTTGGGAATATCAAACAAATCCTTAATGCTAGCTTGCTGAAATACTAAACACTCTTTCACAATAATATCCTGCAAACTAGAGAGGAAAACTTCCTCATAACATGACTGCACTTCAACTTGCTGATCACAAAAACTATCAGTATTTTGTACACGTGAAAGTACATGATTTTTACTTGCCAATGGTTCATTTCCTCCTTGCAAATCTGAGAAAAACACCCCAGATCTGTCATGTCTTCTAAAAGGTAGATCCTCATAATGCATATCAAAGCTAGAATTCATATCAACATATGAACCTTCATTATCATACCTATCAACCATGTATGCATTATAATTTTGTCTATCAAACATAGGAAGAGAATCAACATCATATGTATCATTTTTTGCACCCTCAAAAACATCATCAGAATCAAAACATATACTGAGTGGGTATGAAAGATTGGGCACATTTTTGAATCCACATCTCTGAAAATCAGCAGATAAGAGTTCTGAAATTTGCTCACTACATAGTGAACCTCCTTCTTCATTTTCCTTGGCTTCATCCTCTGAGCTATAAACATTGTTCCAATTTGATAAAGGTATTGGATCTACAGTGTTCATGTCCCTATGCACATTTATTTCATCATCACAACAACTTGCATCTACATCATATCCTTTATCACACTGCTCATAATGTGTTGCTACATGTTGCAACATAGTTTCATAACTGAGGTTGCAAACATTTTGTGGATTGAAATCAACAACAAGGTGATCTACATCATTAGCATATGAAACCTCAACGGGCTCATAATTCACTGAACAATCACTGTTCTCACAAATTTCTTCACGCTCTGAATACACATCTAAACTTTCACGCTGAGAATAATCACATTTAGCATCATAGGAGGTATATCCACTCACAGATTCATCTCCCTCATTATTTTTAATCTTGTGTATATTTTTAGATTGGTTACTTTCAATCATATCTATCCATTCTTTAATAGATTCAACACATTCTTCTCTGAAGGCAGTAGACCAATTAACTGAGTTAGGCTCATAAAGCTCTAAGAATATCTCAATTAAAACAGACTCAGGGGGTCTATTATCAATTGAAAGCTCATTCAATACAGCTAAAAATCTTTCATAGAAGACATATGATGATTCTCCTTTACTTCTTAGCCCTACTTTCCCTTTTAACAACCAGACAAATCTCTCTTGGATCATTTGAAGACATTTTTCAATTTCTATATTGATCTCTTTCAAATTTGACAAAGGATTCACAAATCTAGGAACTACATTTGGATCCATCAGGTTTTATAACAGTCACTGAACCATTATTTTTTGACCATGCATCTTATTGTGTCATAAATTCATTCAAAAACATATGCAGTCACTAATTTTTGGAATCATACACACTTCTCACCATATTTCTGACTAAAAACTTATTTCAATGAAGTATGTAAATTGTAAATTTCTTTTCCTTTTAACGGTGACTTTTTCACCTCATAAGGAACACATAATTTCACAAAAAACCTTGAGGAATACCTAGTAAAATCAATGTTGCTATTGTTGCTGCTCTGATATTCGGTAAGATCTCTCTAAGATCTTCTAACATTATACATTGATCTTCATACAGAGTCACCAACTCCTTCACAGAGGAAAATATCTTCAATAGATTCTTTGGGATCTACAATCATAAAACCCCAAGCAGTTGCTAAATCTTTGATGCATGTTCACCAAATATTTTAAAACTTTTACCACAATGAACACTGGTGTAGAGATCTTTCAGAGTCACCACTCATTGTTGTGAGAATTTATAAAATCATTACAGAACATGAACAGATCTGGACTTACACAAAGATAAAGAGATATCAGACTTTCAACACTTGGATAGGAATTGACTCTCATGATATAGAGAAGACATTCCTCACTTCATACAACACTATCAAGCACATAACTATAGATCTGAAAATGCTTTCAGATTTATAATACTTTTATGACTCTTTCCTCAAATGGATATGGCACAACTCTAGGATTCGATTCAACATGGGTTATTACAACACTTCCCCAATAGAGTCACCATTTTTGTTGTGGTGACTCAGATGGGATAATCTCAACCTTATATGAATTAATTCTTTCTTAACCAGAGGCTCTTGATAGTTCATTTACTCCCCAGCAGAGTCGCCATTTTTGTTGTTCACCAAAAGTGATAACCCAAGAACACCTGCAAATCTTTCTATGAAATGGCCAATTTCAATCTACAAAACACATCAGGGCTTGGACAACATAACATAGGACCCTAATTGATCCTCCTGCACTTCAGGTTCTACTAGACCTAGGGGGGACACCCTTTTGATGCACTAAATACAACAATTAAAGACACATAATTGCATCAACACTAAGCAGATAGATCATTTCACAAGCTTACCACATCTAGAAACACATTGTAGATTGGCTAGATCTATATAAATCCTAAATGAAAATAGAGCTTGGAATGGAAAGAACACACCCCTACACATAAAGGGAAATAGATTTGTCTTTTAAAATGTTGATCTGAAACCATCCCCAAACTTGCAAGACCAGTGCCTTGTTCATTGGGCAACAGAGTCACAGACAGAACTACAAATATGAATCATAGATGCAAGCTTATTTTCTTTAAACAAGATATTCATGCATCAATACCTTATATTAATTCACTATTTGATTCAATCACAAATTTATCAGATCTGGATACACATTTCATCATTCATGACTGACTATAGAATTTAAAACCTTCCTTGAAGGATACCTATAAATAGTCACACAATTTCCTTAAAATTGACAAATCTTCATCCTCCTTGAGGATTCAATTTATGATAATGAAATGCATACCTAAAGACAATATTGTGAGGAATTTACTCATGCCTGACACAAGCAAGACCTTCAACTAAAATCACATTTACAACAATGCACTGCAATGCTCTGTACCCTAAAACAAACCAAAAGAATTTAAAAATTTGGGTCCTGACATTCAGAAAGTGGAAGCTATTGGGACTAATTAAAATTGAGTCAAAGTTTATAGGCCTAATTCAAAATTTTTTTTTGCATGTTAGAAAAGTACCCGAATAAGTTAGTTTGAATGCCTAGTTAGCAAGGGGGTAAAATGGAGCCCATTGATTTTCAGAGGGTAAGGCTTGAGATTCATGTCCCACACCTTTCATTTGGCCTATTTAGTGATGTGCAACTTTCAAAATTCAATTTGGATAAGTTTATGAGGTACCCATTTTGAGGGGTGAGCTGAAAGTGCATTCTAGGCACAAATGCAGATTTTATTGAGTAGCCTACTTTGAGCGATTACATCTTTTTCTCTATTGATCGTCATGGAGAAATTCAAAATTTATTCAATTTTATGCATTAATGTGAGTTATCTTGCAAACTTTTAGGTCTTGAAGAATCCATTTGCTCATTTTTCATAGTCAAATCCGTTTGCAGTTTGTGTGGTTTGACTAGTCCCTGTTTCAACAACTAGTTGGAGCCCTATTTCACATAAGTGTAAAAGTTTCCTCAATAAGCGTCATGCCAAAATGTTTGCTCCAAGTTATTACTGGTATAAATGATGAGCTATGTTTCAAAATTCAAGCCTCTACCAATCCGTTTGATCAGTTTTCAAAAGGGTTCATTTAGCTATCATTGTCAGCCTTCTGCACTTTTAGTGATATATCAATAAATGTAGCTATTTTTGTGAGTGCACCATTTGCATCGTGTCAGTCTTTTGGTCAAACTAATAATTCAAAGTTTTAATATGTACTTAAAGGTACCTATGTTTCAAATTTGAGGGCCTACGGAGGTTGTTTGGTATTTTCGAGAAAGGCATCATGTGTTGCCAGGACATTGACTTCATCAGGGCCACAATGTTGACAAAGCCAGTTGGGCATTTTCAAAAATTAATATCTCTTTTCTCGGGACTCATCTTGAGAAACCATTTTTTAGATTTCATTCTTGCATATCAGAGTACATGCCTGTTAGATGGCGAGATCCAGAAAGGTGTTTTGACCGACTTGAAAATTACATCTTCGCGATTAAATGCGAAAAATTTGGCGTAATTGCCCAAAAGTTGTAAAATGCAGTCGGGTGATCTGAAAATGGTGCCGATCGATTCCAAAAGTATGTTTGAGGTTCCTAAGGTATTCCAGAGGTCAGTTGTCTGAAAACAAAAAAAAATTTAGTCGGACCCACTTTGGGGCCCGACCTGGCTCATGGTTGTGCATTAATTTTATGGCGAAATATTTTTAGTTGGAGGAAGGAATGTTTGGTTTTATTAAGACAAGTATTTATTATAATGCAATTGGCATGTGAGAGCAAAGTAAATGGAATGTGTTTTGAAAAGGTCTGTTGAAACATTCAGCCAAATGTATTTTGGTAGCTGGAGCAGATCGCGAAATAGATTGGGGTGAGTGGTAAAAGAAAGTTGAGTGTTTTAAGAAGGTTCCAAGTGTATGCATTTGGCATGAAGCCAAATTTCCTTGGCATGGCATGGTCTTCCCTCTTTATATGGCATTACACCAAATTTTAACTCTCTAAGCAAGCTATTCAAAGCATGGTGACATTCAAAATGCACATTGCCAAGTTGAAATGTCAGCCTGTGTGGTGTTTGGTGAGCAAGCTTTTCAAGAAGCTCTTTGCTAATGTAAATGTCAAACATCCTCCTTTCACGTGGAGTGGAATTTAAGGCTATAGAAGCCTCCAAGCCAAGTGCAAACAACAGTCAAATCCCCCATGTGTTGCAGCAAGAAGATTGTTAGAAGCTTCAGCAACCTTAGTGAAATCTCTTCCTCATGCATGGAATGAAGTGGAATGTGGGAAGTGACTAAAGTTTTCAGAAAATACAAATAGCCATCTTCCCCTTTGCATGGAGTTTCGGAGAGCAGCATTTGACCAAGCAAAGGCAACAACAGAAATTTGTAAGCCAGAGTCCATCGTTTTTGCCAGTCTTCCCTGCGTAAAGAATTTTTTAGAGGCCACATGAAACTTGCAGCAAGTGCAAATTGAAATTAGCTTCACGTGGCATGGTGGTAGAGGGCAGCATATAAAATTCAGACCAAATGCATCTAACATCAGTGTTGAAAATTAACTTAATGTTTGGCTTGGCACATAGCTGATAAAAGAGGGGTTTAAATTGAAGTTTCAGCAGATGCAACAACAGTGCATCCTCTCCTTTGTGTGGATGTAAATGGGAAAGAGGGAAGTCTACTAAAAATTTCTTAGCAAATACAATAGTAAATGCCTCCCAGTTCTCCCTGTGTAACATGACATGGGAAAAGGCATATAAAACATTTAGCTAAATGCATTTACCAGTAGCAAAAACTTGAAGAAAATGTACTTGGCTGTTGTAAAGCCCACTCCCCACCATTCTTTGCTAGCATCCTCTCTATGGTGGTGTAAAGAGGCATTATAATCTCCAAGCAAATGCAAAGAAATCGCCATTAAAGTTGCAGAGAAGCTTCAAATTTGTAGTCCCAGGCATAAGCCTTAATCCCACATTGGCTAGGAAATGAACTTTTTTGATATTTAAATATAAAGCTCCACAGTAGTAATATGTCTAAGCCATAAAGGCTTTTGACGAATGGTGCCTATGGGTGCCCAAGGTGGGCCCACGTGCAAGCACAAATCCCAAGGCGATGGAGGAGGTGACTGAGCAATGACTAGGTGGACCCCATGCAGGCATGCTTCCTGAGGCAAACAGGTAAAATTTTGCAGAGAAAGGTTGGCTTAACGAGTGAGCAAGTCCGAGGAGATCAACAGCTCGCATTGTTTCGTGAAAGGAAGATGCACGTGAGTTACACCCTGTGAAGTTGCGAAAGCCAGGTGGTGGGTACAGTCAGATGTCCAGTAGGCGGGTTCCAGTGAGGTGGCGATGAGGTGGCACCTAGGTGGCAATGATGTGGCGTTGAGGTGGTGTACACGTGGCGGCCAAGTGGCATTGATAGAGTGAAGGACATGGAAATGATGAGGTGTCATCCCAGGTGGCACCCAGTCAATCCCATCGACCAATCGGAGGCCGCCACATGGCAAGACGTTAGAGTACATTCAGAGCAAAAAATCAAAATTAAAATTGTAAATGATATAGTTTAAACTATATTAAATAATTCAAAAATTTAAATGATGTGCACATTGGGGAATTAATTCACCCAGGGTCTAAATTTTGGCCAAAATATAAAGCGCTATATGTTTTCAGAAAGCTCTCGGAGTGAGGAATCCGATTATGGGGTTAATTTTGACAAATGTCAACTATTTTAGAAGCAGTTTCCATGGGAACAAAACTCAGTTAGAAGAGGAGACACTTGACAATTCAGTTGCAGATTTGATTTGGTTCCCTCTCCTTTTTATTCCCAATTCTTCTTAGTTGTAAGGGTTCCAGAAATTTGGAAAATGCTCCAAATTTGATGGCTTCCACTTTCTAAATGTCAGGACCCAAATTTGTAAATGCTTTTGGTTTGTTTCAAGGTATAGAGGATTGCAGTGCATTGTTGTAAATGTGATTTTAGTTGTAGGTCTTGCTTGTGTCAGGCATGAGTAAATTCCTCACAGTATTGTCTCTAGGTATGCATTTCATTATCATAAATTGAATCCTCAAGGAGGATGAAGATTTGTCAATTTTAAGGAAATTGTGTGACTATTTATAGGTATCCTTCAAGGAAGGTTTTAAATTCTATAGTCAGTCATGAATGATGAAATGTGCATCCAGATCTGATAAATTTGTGATTGAATCAATTTGTGCATTAATATAAGGTATTGATGCATGAATATCTTGTTTAAGGAAAATAAGCTTGCATCTATGATTCATATTTGTAGTTCTATCTATGACTCTATTGCCCAATGAACAAGGCACTGGTCTTGCAAGTTTGGGGATGGTTTCAGATCAACATTTTAAAAGACAAATCTATTTCCCTTTATGTGTAGAGGTGTGTTCTTTTCATTCCAAGCTCTCTTTTCATTCATGATTTATACAGATCTAGCCAATCTGCAATGTGTTTCTAGATATGGTGAGCTTGTGAAATGATCTATTTGCTTAGTGTTGATGCAGTTATGTGTCTTTAATTGTTGTATTTAGTGCATCAAAAGGGTGTCCCCCCCTAGGTCTAGCAGAACTTGAAGTGCAGGAGTATCAATTAGGGTCCTATGTTATGTTGTCCAAGCCCTGATGTGTTTTGTAGACTGAAATTGGCCATTTCATAGAAAGATTTGCAGGTGTTCTTAGGTTATCACTTTTGGTGAACAACACCACCCATAGATTTTTCCTTTCAGCATGGAAGGCAATCTATACTATGAGACTTGATTCTGCCTTTTCCTTTTCTTTCTCAACCCAAACTGGTTTGATCTCCTTCTTCTTGTCAGCTGCTATATTGAGCTCAGGTTCAGTTACTGGCTCTTGATCTAGATTTGCCTTCATCTTCTTGATCTTCCTATTTTTGCATAACTTTACTGTGTGTCCAAACTCTAGAGAATTATAGCATTTTACATTTTCATTTAAGGGGATGCCCTTAAAATTATTGTATGGTGTAGGTTTATTCTTCCTCCAATCAAAACTCTTATGACCATATCTATTGCACTGACAGTAGACAACATTCATATCCCGAAGTGCATTAAATGGATTTCTACTTTCATAACTCATAGAGGGCTTATTGATTAATCTATAGTCATATATTTTGTGCCCAAATTTGTTACACTGGTAACAATAACCATGAAAATTTGAAACATATCGGTTAGGTTGTCTTGATCCTGTATGGAACTACCTCACTGTGGGTCTTCCCTTCATGTTTTTGAGTTTGGTGAATCCTTCACAGTCAATTCTTGCATTTGTCCTTGGGTCTGCATGTTGGTACATGAAGTGTGACCTCCGATTCATTGCTGCATACCAATTTGAGTGGTGATTCCCAATAGCATCTGCATATGTCTTTTTGTTGGTATCCTTGCCTACAGTGAATGTCTTCTTTTCTTTACCTTTAAATGAAGAAGTGAACATTATTTCTTTGCCGGATTTATCTTTGTGGGTTGAACTTTGACCTTCTTCAAAGCCTAAGCCAATAGTGTCTTTGGATTGCTTTTGTTTGCTTAACATCTTGTCTAAGGCCTCAGTGTTGCCTTTATACTTGTTCCTTATTTTTATTTCTTCCTTACTTTCTTCAAGCTTCTTTCTGAGTTTTACTATTTTTGCTTCCATCTCTTGATGCCCCTTTTCTTTTTTTGTCAAATTAGAGGTTGTAGCTTCACAAATCCTCTTAGTTTCTTCCAACTATAGTTTCAAGTCACATATGACTTGAATGAACTCATCCAAAGACTACTTCAAGAGATCTTGTTCATCTATTGCAAGAAGATTAACCCTCTTGAGTTCTCTTCTTGTTTTACTTAGTTCTTCAAGCACACTGATAAGTTCTCTCTCCAAATCCACTTCAGCTTCAATATCCTCCTCTTCCTCATCTTCATCAATTGGTCTATCAAGTGCCATGAAGAGATTGAATTTTCTATCATTCTCATGGTAATCATCTTCTGATGCATTTTCATCATCTGTTGTTGCATTGTCAATGGTATATAGGTTGTTATGGTTCTGGTAGCCTCTCTTTTCCTGTTAGTAGTCATTCCTTTCTCTATCTTTTCCAACATATCTTTTGAGCTCTCTTGACTCATCTCCATCAGTTTCTTTGTGAGGACACTTTGCAGTGAAGTTTCCTACCTTCCCACAATTGAAACATTTAAGTGGTAGCTTTCCTTTGTACCGGTTGGATCCTCTTTTGACCTTCCTGAAATTTTTTTCTATTTCTGCATGAGAATCTTCACAAGATTCTTTATGAGTAGCAGCTTCTTTTCCCTTTTTGGTGATGTTGAATACTACTTCTTTCCTTGAGGAAGTACCACTAGTTTTTCTCATCGCATAGGCAATCAAAGAGCCAAATAGCTCATCCATTGTAAAAGTATTCAGATCCTTGGCTTATTCTATGGCTGACACCTTAGTATCATATTTGGGAGTGAGAGATCTAAGTATCTTCTTGACAACAACCTCATCTGCAATCTCTTCTTCAAGTCCTCTAATTGTATTCATGGTTTCATCAAATATGTGAAGATAATCTACAATCTTTTCATCATCTTTCATTTTGATTCTTTCAAGTTGGCCCCTCAGTGTTTTCATCTTGGCTTCTTTGACTTTTTCATCTCCTTCAAACAACCTCTGCAATTTGTCCAATATGGGGAAAACCTCATTGAGAAACACTGCTAGATTTTACTACTCCAATCCAGCCTCATAGCTAAAATACTGACTTACAAATATTTAGGGCACCAACCCAAGGAGCACCAGCCCCTGCACCAAGCTTCAACTTGGTGATGTATATTGAAGTACTATTAGAATACAATTAAGGTTTCTTGTTGCAAATGAATTCTGTAACTATTTGATTAAATAAATCACTATTGGTTTACAGTCTTTTCTCCTCCACTGAATCTCACACTGTCGGTTGTGAGATTATTGTCTCTGATTCTTGGCCTTTGTTATCTTTCTTTCCCTCTTTCACACAGTCTCTCGACACACTATTTTGCACTTGGATGCTGCCTGCTCTACCACACCTTGCCGGTTAGGCTCAACTGCAAGACTATAGTTATGCCAGTGGAATCCTCTCACTGGTATGCTTGCTCATACACACTGCAACTTTCTTGGAGATCTTTCTAAGGATTAGCAATTATTTTCCTTACTCACTCTTCTTCTTCTTCATAGAATCAACATCTTTTGTCTTGAGTTCTCATCTATTATCTCATGATTTCCTGCCAAAAAGTAATTCAAACTCCTGAGTGGTTAGGGTTTCCTCTTCTCGACATGATCTTCATGAGATCTAATATGGCCTGCCTTGAATCGATCACCTATCCTTTAATAATGCACTTGTACACGGTTTCTATTATCCAACACACATTTTTTGGAAATAGCAATCTTGAACACGATCTTCTGCCTTGAAATTTATCAACACATAAAACACTTTAGCTATTTTCTTTTTGAGGTCTTCCTAAATCAGATTTCCTTTGCATTGATCCAGGTGCCAAATACTCCTTGGTCTTCCTCTATCATTCTTTCTTCCTTGAGCCATAACGGTCAGTTACAATCTCGTGATTTGTGGTTGTTTCATTAATGGTGATTATCTGTTTCAATGACCCTGTCGATGAGGCTTCACCAACCACAACATGTTTTTCACCTCTGCTCCACATGGTGTCACAACGATCAAGATGTGGCCCACCAACACACAGTCGGTCCAGCAAGCACATACTGATACATCCCTTTGCCGGTAGAGCACACTATACCGATACCACATGTTCACCTCAGTGGTTTGTGTCAACTTTCACATTCTACCTCTTCATCATAACCAAGCAACCAACCTTTAGACCAGTATGTTCCTTACCAGTAGGCCTTCATTCTTTATGCTCACACTCATGTGAATATCCATCATGCCCATTGACATCAATGACAACTTAGTGCCAAAATGCCAACAATTTACCCTAAAATCTAACACATAAATTTATAATTGAATTTATATATAACTACATAAATTAGGGTTTAGATATTAGGGAACAGATATGGTTCATTTATAATTAGACAAACCATATTTTCTCTAATATCTTAACCCTTTTATCCTAATTTACAGTATGGACACATAAGCTTGTTTGTCCCATTAGATCTTTAAAAAACTCTCTAGTTTATTTAAATGTATGAATAACCAATTTCATTTATAGGTTCTAATATGGAGATATAATCTTATATACAAGTTTCCTTTTAATAAGCAAAGGAGTCTCTGTTGGAGTTATATCAAGCTCATTTATCACTTTGTGTTGATTCATTTTCCTCCATTTGTGAGATGTTGATGGTCAAATAAATATTTTTATTCCCTCCTAGCCTCTTCTCCACTTCGACATTGTATTCTCATATTTCTCATTGTCAATTCCCAACTTTATGAATTTATAGACTTCATGTGGTTGTCCAGACTTCCCATCCCTAATCTTATCACTAAACCTTCCTTCCTTTCTTACATCCTCACAATATTTTTTTGCCCCCCCTAAGTATTTCAGAGTCCATATGGGAATCTTCAATTCTCACTTCATCTTGACATATGATCAAGCTCCCTATTCTCATTTACCATTTTTTATTCTAATCCCTCTTTTTATAATTTCTTTTGACCTTTGGTCTTATGTCCACATTTATTTGTTGAATTCTCTTATTTTCCTCATGTCCTTTTTAACTACTTGAATAACTTCAATTGATTGCTGGATATCCTTTTATTAAATTGTCACTTCAAATCTTGCATTGAAACTCTACACTTTTTATTTTGTAGATTTTTGGTGGACCTTTGTGTTGGCATTGTGTTGTCATTGATGTCAACCAATATGAGTAATGTAAGTGCAACATAGTCAAGGAGGAGTACAAGATGTGATATCTTTGATATCACCTTGTATTGCAGAACACCGGTAAGGTAAGGAATGTGACCTCAGGAGTCACCAGTATGCAAGTTAGTGTCTGACTTGTGTGATGAGAAAGAGAGGTGGTTGAGTGGTTGTTTGTGATGAAGAGGCAGAATGTTATCTGAATCACATCAACATTGGTGGAGAAGAATGAATAGGTCACTGGTACGCTGTGAGGTTGCAGAAAAACAACACTCCCACCTGATGAAGATGCAATCATCATGAGAAGCAATGACTGGTAGTGCATGTTCTCACATCAGATCACATGTTCCTATTTGAAGAGCCTCTCCACAAATAGGGAAGTCACATGAAGAGAATTGTAGATGTAGATAGAGAAAGAATGGCCTGACTGAAGATGGAGTCTGGTGAAGGTTGATGACATGGTGTCATCAAGAGGGCTTATCAGTATGTAATGTCCACCGGTAATATGAACAAGGTAAAAATAAAGAAGATTCCCACTTTGTTGAATGTGCATCTCTTAGGTTTGTCATTTCTAGAGACCAGTTTAGGTGTTCCACCGACAGTTCAACAAGGAGCAGACATGAGGAGGTAACCAGTAGAATTTATGATCCTATCAAGGTTAGTAAATCAGCAGGAAAGAGAAACTGGTAGAGTGGTTGGTCAGTGATCCTATTGGACCAACATAAAGCAGCCAAACTAGAAAATGATCAAAATAGAGGCCACATGGAGTCAACATGGCAAAACCTTCATTAGATGAAGATGGAATGTACACCGACGGGGTAGGTGTAGAGTTGGTGAACTTTAAAAGAGATTGAAAAGCTTGAGGTGAAGGTGTAGAAGTGCATAGCTCAAGATTGAATGGACAAGAGAGGATTGAGGGTAGAATGATTGAGCAGATTAGAGTAGTTGAAGCAACCCATCATTCCATTAATGGTGATTGACCAAGAAGTATGTCGAACGATCATTTATAGGTTGCTAAAGAAGGAAGGTGTGTTTTAGAAGGCACATTAATGGTTGATCTATTCAAATGGATGTCAGAGTGATTAGATCAAGAAAGATCTGATTTGATTTGGTTTGCCTCGAGGATGATGAGGAAACCCTAACCACCTAGATTTTCAATTGAGCGTTGGTGGGAAAACCTAGCTATAAGTAAGAAGACCAAAAGAGATTGTTTGTTGCTGCTAAAGAGAATAATATTGTGCTATTGTGAAATGTGATACTTCTGCAAGTGTAAGAGAAAATCAGCCAAGTGTTTAATGAACATCTGAGAAGTGAGTGAGAGTAAGGGAGAACCTAGTTGAAGAGAAGAACTGCTAGTGTTCATACCAGTAGAGCAGATGTGAAGGAGGTTGTAGAGAAGGTAAATAGAGAACCGACAGAGTGTAGTACCTGTGAAGAGAAGAGTAGTGAGGAGGAGATTCAGTGAGATAAGAATAGAAGATAGGTTTACTGGTAGGGCTTACCAACAGAGAAGCAACAGGTGAAGAGTAGCAAGAAGAGTGAGTCAGTGAAGCAGAGAAGGTATCTCACCGACATAGTAAGATATGTGAAATGGTTGAAAGATTCACTTTAATGTAGAGCCCTCCTTGTATCTTGCCAAACACCTCCAAATGTATGACACTGACCCCTCAAACCAAGAATGGGAGCCTTACAAGACAAGGCTCTACAACATTAGTTAAATCTTCTCACCATCCTCAAGACCCAAGCCTACTCAACAAGGGTATCTTGCTACAACACACTCCATGATACCTAAAAGTGATACAATTCAATTGCATACCAGTTTTAGGTCATATAAGGCTCCCCAAAGTTAGACAAAGCACCGGTTGCAATATTTCATGCCCATTCCTTAAGAAACTCACCCAATTAGGCCTAGTTGCTTATAGCCCTATTTAGCGAGTAAAGGGAACTTAAGTTTAGATTTTTCCAAACACCTTAGCAAAGAAATAAGTGATTGAGACACCCTTTTGGAAGTTACACAAATCCCCAAAAGGTAGGATCAGGGTCTACAAAATAAAGGTTTTTGTTGGTAGGATGTTGACTATCCTAAAGGACTAATTAGGCCTCTTTTGTGAAGCAACTATGCTCAGATTAATGAACCAGCCAACTATAACCCCTTGGGAATGTGGGGGACCATAAATCATGAGGGATTCTAGTGTTACATGCCTAGAATCATTGCCATTTGCACACAAAGGTGATCTGTCTATTCAAGGTCTAGGTAGCCACATAGAGATGTCTACCTAAGATCATTCCAAACACACTTCTTCCTTGCTTTCCCTGCAAAACACTCTTGAAATCCTAGAATAAATTGACCATAATTTACTTCCACCAAAACCAATGAGTCTTAGATTAGTGAAGTGCAAGATATGGCCATGGAGGAGGAAAAACCCAAGGTAAACCCTGGTTTTCTGGGTACCTATAGTAAAAATTGAATATTAGGAGCAACACACACAATAAAGACTTTGAATCAAAGCCAAAAAAAAGTTAACTCTCCCCTTCAACCAATTCAGAACATTGGGAATGGTTACCAATCCATACAGAACCATACCATGAATAGAAACTCCAGAATTGTAGGAAAAACTCAGAATTCTATTAATTTGTTAGCATCAAACTCTCCTCCATACAACTAGTCCTTGGGAATTGGAGCCACAAGGTTAAAATACTGCTCTACAACTTATCTGAACTGAAAAATAAGAGGTTAGAGCCATTGGAGAAGTTTGAAATAACAAAAATGCAAAAAGTGTATAAAAGTTTCTCATGACAACTTTTGCAACTTCAAGATTTGGTAGGGGTCAATCTTTCTTTGCATCAACTTTGTATATCTGACTTTTGGAAGTCTTTCCTTCTTCAAGTGAACCCACACCAAGTCTCCTACATCAAACTGAACATCTCTCTTCTTTTTGTCAGCATGATCTTTATATTTCTCTACAGATTGTTGAAGATGAGTCTTAACTTGGTCATGGATTTCTTTTATGGTAGTAGCAAAGGTTTCTCCATCTGTACTAATGGCTTCTCCTTGAGGTAACTCTCTCAACTCCATCACACCCCTTGGGTGGATACCATATACAATTTGGAAAGGTGACTTACCAATACTCCTATTCACTATGTCATTGTAGGAGAATTTTGCTTGAGACAATATACTCTCCCACCTTTCTTCATATTATCTTGTCAAACATCTTAGTAGATTCCCTAGTGACCTATTTACAACTTCAGTTTGGCCATCCATTTGGGGATGGTAGGCTAAGGAGAAGGATAAATTTGTTCCAAGCTTCTTCCAAATGGTCCTCCAAAAGTGGCCAAGAAACTTCACATCCCTATCAGAGACTATAGTCAAAGGTAACCCATGTATCCAGACAATTTCCTTAAAGAACAAGTCTCCTACATAAGAAGAATCACAAGTGGTTTTGCATGGCAAGAAAAGTGCCATCTTACTAAACCTATCTACCACTACAAAAACACTATCATATCCTCTCTTTGTCCTAGGCAATCCTAAAACAAAATCCATGCTTATTCTTTCCCATGGTCTTGAAGGTATGGGTAAAGGCTAGTATAGGCCTGCATTGGTGGAGTTTCCTTTTTCCTTTTGGAAAATCACACATGTTTCCACAAATCTCCTGACATCTGCCTGTAGTTTGGGCCAAAAATAGTGTCTCTTCACCAAATCTAGTGTCTTGTCAAGACCAAAATGTCCTGCCATTGCTCCACAATGTTTTTCTTTAATTATATTCAATCTCATAGAGCATTTGGGTATACATAGTTGTGGACCTTTAAATAATAATCCATTCTAAACCAAAAATTCAAAATACTCAACATGAAATTGTTCATCAAATGAAGCACATACCTTATAGGCTTCTCCAAAACCTTCATCACCTTCATACATGGATCTCAAAGATTCTATCCCAACACTCTCTAACTGAATCTAATTTGTAGTTAGGACTCTTCTGCTCAAAGCACCTGCCACCTTATTCTTGACTCCTTTCTTGTGCTTAAGGAGGAAAGTGAAAGCTTGTAGGGTCTCAACCCACTTCATGTGCTAGTGATTCAAATTTTCTTAAATGTTTATGAAGCTAAGGGCCTGATTGTCTATGAAAACTATGAATTCTTTAGGCAACAAGTAGTGTCTCCACTTTTTCAAGGATTAGACTAGAGCATACATCTCTGTGTCATAGGATGAATATCTTCTCTTGGCCTCATTCAACTTCTCATTGAAGAAAGAAATAGGTCTTCCCTCTTGACTAAAAGCTACTTCAATAGCCATATGACTAGCATCACATTCCACTTGGAAGATTTTGTTGAAATTAGGTAGGGCAAGGATCGGCTACTCTGCAACTTTCCTCTTCAATGTTTCAAAAGAGTTATCTACCTCTTCTATCCAACTAAACCTACACTTTTGTCCCCCCTTTATGGTATCAAGCATAGGAGCACAAATATGGCTAAATCCTCTTATAAACTTCCTATAGAAGGTAGCTAAGCCATGGAAACTTCTGACATCATTCCTTGTCCTAGGTGTAGGTCAAGACAATATGGCACTCACCTTTTCTTGATCCATTTTCAATTCACCATATGAGATTACAAAACCCAAGTAAATGATCTCTTCCTATAGAAAGAAACACTTTTCCAAGTTGATCATTAATTTCTCTTCATACAATCTTCTTAGGACCATGTCTACATGTTTTAGGTGTTCTCCTTTGGTTTGATTGAAAACTAGAATGTCATCTAGGTAAATTATAACAAATTTCCCTATGAAATCCCTCAAGACTTCATTCATTAACCTCATAAAGGTACTAGGTGCATTGGATAAGCCAAAGGGCATGACTTTCCACTCATACAACCCCTCATTTGTTTTAAAGATAGTCTTCCATTCATCTCCTGACCTAATCCTAATCTGATGATAGCCACTCTTGAAATCAACCTTTGTAAAATATCTAGCACCCCCCAAACAATATAACAAATCCTCAATTATAGGCATTGGAAACCTATACTTGATAGTAATCTTGTTGATAGCTCTTGAGTCAGTGAAAAGCCTCCAAGTGCCTTCCTTTTTGGGTGCCAAGACTATAGGGACTACACATGGGCTTAAACTTTTGCCAATCAATCCAGACTTCAACAACTCATCAACCAATTTTTCCATCTCAACATTCTAATCTGGTGTGAGCTTGTATGCTGCTTTATTAGGCAAGGTGGATCCAGGTATAAGTTCTATACAATGGTTTATGTCTCTCATGGGAGGTAGTGACCTTGGCATGCCATCAGAGATGACACCCTTCTATTTCTCTAGTAGTTGCTGCACTATAGGGTCAATCAACCTCAATCTATCCTCTTCCTTGTCTTTAGACCTTTCCACCTTTGTTATTGTTAGAATAGGGATAAGGGCATAATAGACCATGTCTTGATTTGTCATGTTCTTTATGAACTTCTTCCCTCCTAACACCAACACCTTGGCCTCCTTTTGTTTGGTCTCCTCATCATCCTCCATTAAAGGTAGTAACTCAATCACCTTACCATCTTTGGTGATGGAATATGTATTCCTAGCACCATCATGTTGTGCCTTTAAGTCAAACAACCATGGTCTCCCAAATAGGAGATGGCAAGCATCCATCTTTGCAATGTCAAACATCAACCTATCTCTATAGGTTCCAATCTAGAATTCTACCCAAGCCTACTCTTCCACAATAGCTTGTTGTCCTTGTGTGAGCCATGAGACCTTGTAGGGGCAAGGGTGAGGTAGTCTTCTCAAATTTAGTTTTTCCACCATCTCTAGGGACACAAAGTTCTCAGTTGAATCGGAGTCTATTAGGACCTTGCATACTTTTCCACCTGCTTTGCAAGTGGTCTTGAATAGAGACTTCCTCTATGGGGGTTCTCTATCATACATCTTCATAGTGGTCACTGCTCTTTTGATCATCAAGGATTCTCCTCTTTCAGGGTAGCCATAACTATCAGGGGTATTGACACTTTGGTAGGTGTTTTCACTTGCCACACTTTGGCAGTCAACCTCTAAGATCAAGTTACTTATCCTTTCTTCCATGGAACTAGTAGGTTTATCTAGGCATCTATTGGCCATGTGTCCTTCTTGATTGTAGTTATAACATCTGATTGGACCTCTACCTTGATATCTTCCTCTAAATGGTGGTATTCTTCCTTTGAAGTTACCTCTCTAATTGTATCCTCCACTGTTATTGGAACTACTCTCTCCTTTAGTGCCTTCTTGACTGGTTTCACTTTGGGTTCCAAAACCATTTCCCTTACTTCTGAAAAATTTTCTTCCACCCCTCTGCTACCTTCCTCTTCCTTTATTCTTATGCTCTTGTCTCCTTTTGATCTTTTTTTCCACCTTGATAGCAAGTTGATGGCATCTACCAATGGTATCCAGGCTAAGAAGGTTCAATTCTTCTTGAATGTTGTACCTTAATCCATTTAGGTACCGAGAAAATTTCTCACTCTCTTCCTCTTTTGTTTTAGACTTCATGCATATCCTTTGGAACTCCTTAGTGTATGACTTCACATCCATCTCCTTCTTCTTGAGATTTTGTCTCCTCTTATGGAGTTGTATTTCATAGTCCTTGGGTACATAGGCCTCTTTGATCAAGGCAACCATCCTCTTCCAAGAAAAAATCTTGGGCTTGTTGTCCTTCTCTCTTTCTTCTTGGACAAAGTTCCACCAAGTTAGGGTTGCTCCCTTCAACTTTTACTTAGCAATATTCACCTTCTAGTGTCATATAATGTCTTCACACTCAAAGAAACTAGACAGGGAGTCGATCCAATCCATCACAACATCTGGCTCCATCTTCCCAGTGAAAGTTGGCAAATCAATCTTCTGCTCCATGGTTCTCCTTTCCATGAGTTTGAGGGTATTAAGGAAGTGCCTCTGGTCAAGAGGAATTGCCTCTTCCTCTGGCATAGGGATCTCATCCTCATCCCCTTCATCACCACTACTGGTGCCTCCATATTCCTTCCCATCTACTCTGCCTCTCAACCTCTCAATCTCCCTCTACATTGCCTTGCATGCAATGGCCTACTCTCTCACAATTTTTGCCAATTCAATGTTAGTGATTGGTCCTCTAGGGACCTCTTCCTCTTGTCCTTCTGACATCTCTCAATTCTCTATCTTCTTACCAAAGCCGTTACTAGCTCTGATACCACTTGACACAGAGCCCTCCTTGTATCCTGCCAAACACCTCCAAATGTATGACACTGACCCCTAAAACCAAGAATGGGATCCTTACAAGACAAGGCTCTACAACATTAGTTAAAGCTTCCTACCATCCTCAAGACCCAAGCCTACTCAATAGGGGTATCTTGCTACAACACACTCCATGATACCTACAAGGGTTACAATTCAATTTCATACCAGTTTTAGGTCATATAAGGATCCCCAAAGTTAGACAAAGAACCGGTTGCAAGATTTCATGCCCATTCCTTAAGAAATTCACCCAATTAAGCCTAGTTGCTTGTAACCCTATTTAGCAGGTAAAGGGAATTTAAGTTTAGATTCTCCCAAACACATTAGAAAAAAAATAAGGGATTTAGACACCCTTTTGGAAGTTACACAAATCCCCAAAAGGAAGGATCAGGGTCTACAAAATAAAGGTTTTTTCTAGTACGATGTTGACTATCCTAAAGGGCTAATTAGGCCTCTTTTGTGAAGCAACTATGCTCAGATGAATGAACTGGCCAACTATAACCCCTTGGGAATGTGGGGGACCATAAATAATGAGGGATTCCAAGATTACATGCTTAGAATCATCGCCATTTGCACACAAAGGTGATCTGTCTCTTCAAGGTTTAGGTAGCCACATAGAGATGTCTACCTAAGATCACTCCAAACACACTTCTTCCTTGCTTTCCCTACAAAAAACTCTTGAGATCCTAGAATAAATTGACCATAATTTTCTCCCACCAAATCCCATGAGTCTCAGACTGGTGAAGTGCAAGATATGGCCATGGAGGAGGAAAAACCCAAGGTAAACCCTGGTTTTCCGGGTACCTACAACAAAAATTGAATATCAAGAGAAAAACACACAATCAAGACTTAAAAAAAAAATTTTAAAAAAAATTAACTCTCCCCTTCAACCAATTCATGTCATTGGGAATGGGTACCAATCCGTACAAAATTGTACCATAGATGGAAACTCCAAAATTGCAGGAAAAACTCAGAATTCTATTAGTTTGTTAGCATCAAACACTCCTCCATACAACTAATCCTTGGGAATTGGATCCACAAGGTTCAAATACTACTCTAAAACTTCTCTCAACCAAAAACCAAGAGGTTAGAGCCATTGGAGAAGGTTGATATAACAAAAATGCAAAAAGTGTATAAAAGTTGCTCATGACAACTTTTGCAAAAGTTGTTAAAATGTCATCTTTTGCCTCCTAAAGCCTTGGGTCAAGTTCAACCCTTCCTAAAACATCTTAAAACATATGATATCAACAAATTTGATCTCCTATTGTCCAAAAGTCCTAATTGGCTCATAGAAATGCCAAAATAGGAATTTGGCTCACAAGATGGGGTTCCTTATTACAAACACATAATGCATGATTGAAACCTATACAAAACATCCTAAAGACATATTTTAGTGCCTTAGCCTCCCTTCTAAGAGTCTGACTTATCATCATGAAGGGTTTGAAGGGTTTGATGGGGTGCTCCAGCACCACACTTTGTAACAAGATAACCACTTTTTGTATTTGATGTTTATATTGTGAACACTGAGTTGTAGCTCGGTGCAGGGGTTGGTACTCCTTTGGGTTGTAGCCCATAAATCAGGTAGGGGTTGTACCTCCTTGGGTTGGTTCCCTAAAGTTAAGGATTGGTGCTCCTTGGGTTGTTGCCCTAAACTTTGTAATAGTGTTTTCATTGTGAGGCTGGATTAGAGCAGTAGACTCAAACATCATTGCTTACCGAGGTTTTTCCCTTCTTGGGTTTTCCTCATACATCCTGGTGTTATGAGATGTCCCTTTGTATGTGTTTTCATTTGAATTAATCCTCTCTAACCAATAAGTTTATTCCTATTTAGATCTAATAGTTGGTATTAGAGCGTAGGTTCCCAGCTAGATGAGATTTCTCCAGCTTGGGTATATTTTGGCATAAAGACACAATGGTTTGTTTAGTGTCAACCTGTGCTCCAATGTTTAATGGATCTAACTATTCTATTTGGAGTTGCAGAATGGAAGTCTTCCTATCCTCTCTAGATTTTGATGTATGGATGTCAGTTATCAATGGTCTCCGTAGAAATGTCAGTTCTCCCACTAGTTCTGGAGATGAAAGAAGATGCATATGTAATGAAGAAGCCATGAAGGCCATATTTAGTGGGCTCACTGGTGATGTCTCCTCATAGGTGGATAAGTGAAAATCAGCAAAGATTATATGGGATAGACTAAGGAAATTGTATGGAAATGAACCCTACACCACAAATTTGATTGGTGTAAGTGAGAGGAACTGTGCAGTAGATACATGCACAAATGACAAAGGAGGATTAGACTATTGCAATAGTAGTAATGATGAAGAAGGAACCCAACTCTTCATGGATCAAGAATCAGATGATGAGGTGCACACATCTGGGAGTGATAACATAAATAGATGCCATTGTCATGAAGTATTTGGTTGTCATGAAGAAGAAGAAGACATGGCAAATAGATCTAGCCATCAAGATCTATTTGGGAGTGAAGGAGAAGAAAAGGGTGAAGAAAAAGTTGACCTTGAAGGAGACCTTGTAAATGCACTTGAAGAACTCAACAAAGCTAGAATGGAATATAAGCTATTCAAGAATGCTACTATAGTGGAGCAGAACCAACTGACAAAATGCATTGAGGAATCTGAGAAAATCCTCTTAGAGTTAATGTCTCAAGTAGAAGACACCAAAGAGTGTTGGTGTGAAGATCTAGAATCTAGGCTAGAAGTGAAGAATGAAAAAAATCAACAGGTGCTTGGAGAAACGGAAGCTCTCCAAAGTAACCTTGAGAAATGTCAAGATGAGCTCAAGGTAAGAATCTAATTTGATGGCAACAGTGATGCCTTGGACATAATGCTGAAGAAACAAAAGCATGCCAAGGACACTAAAGGTTTAGGTAATGGTGTCGGTGAATGCTCCACCAACAAGAATGTTCCCCACAATGACATTTTGTTTATCTCCTCTAATGGAGAAAACAAAGGCCTAACCTTCTCAGTGAGAAATTTTCCCTGGAAGAAGGTTAATCTAAATACAACTGGTGAGGACTTGCAAACAAGAAAGAAGACTGGTGCTACAAGAAGAAGGAACACTGAAGATCCCAAAGGAAAAGGGAAGATGAGAGAAGATAGCTTCATCAGAAGTAGAAAAATGAGGAAGCAACAAAGAAGACCTCCTACTGGCAGAGGACAAATAAATGCTACCACCCATAGGGAAAATAAAGTGTGGGAGACGAAGAGACCAAATGGAAGAGCTACACAAAATGGACAACCAAGGATCCATTCTCAAAGAAGAAGAAATGGAAATGCAAAACCGGTAAGATCTCCCCATGCATGGCATAATAGATTTGTAAATAAAATGCCATCATTTACCGGTTATTGCTTTGAATGCAATGCTTATGGCCATGGGGCAGAGGAATGTAAAAAGAGATCTAGAAAGAATAATATAGGATCTCATAGATAACATGCATATGAGAAAAATATATCCGAGAATAGATACATGCATGTCCCCTCTCTCGGTTATGCAAATGTTATTTGTCATAACTGTAATGGTCTTGGCCATAGAATGTTTGAATACAGGAAGAGGAACCTCCAGTCACATGGAGTCTAGTACAACAACTATGCTTTACAGAAAAGTGGATATAGAGTATTTGGAAGTCAGAGACTTACATGGAACCAAAGGAGAAATGTCCATGCAAGAGCAAGAGGTCCACTAGTTTCAGTTGCTAGTCACAACAACATGACTAGAAGGAGATGGTCAAACCAGTATGTCAAGAGATTCCCCAAACATGAAGTTGGGATGGATGTTGTGTGCTACTATAACACTACTTCTGGCTGTAATGGAGAATTTGGAAGTGCAAGGATCAATCAACAGGAAAAGAAGAGACCTGCTACCAAGCCTAAAAAATGGGAAGAAGAATGAGTCCAAGAAGGTATGGAGCAAGAAGACAATGGACCGACACTATGCACTCAATGCACAGGTGATATCTCCTAAAGCCTAAAGGAGATGCAGTGGTGCAGGAGCACCTAGGCCTCATTTTCAACACAGGTTTGAGAGTAAGTTTGATTTTCATTAGCTTTGAGTGGGAGTGGTTGATTAAGTTGTTTTTGTGTTGCTTTAAGTTTTTTGGATGAGTTTTGAACTCATTGTGTGGCTTTCATTTCCTATTTTCATCTTTTGCTCCAAATTGCCAGTTTTGGAGTTGCCTAGCAAAATGTTGTAAAAAGTGAGTTTTTAATGTGATTTTGTTTTGAAAAGGTCTAGGCATGTTTTCTGTTTGGTTTGTAGGTGTGAGAAGTGTTCTTAGGTGTTTTGTAGGTTTTGAGATCAACCCTACACCTTCTAGGCATCAAAAGTTGTCATTTGGGGATCATAAATGTCAAATTTTAGTGTGCTTGGACATGTACCTATCTGTACAGGAGGCTAATCAACCTGGAGTGGTATTTATATTTATTCTCCTGTTGGAACTATTGTAAGGGTTGTTCAATCAGAGTTATCAATAGTTTTGAAAGTTTGCACTCATTTTACCTTGTTTTTCCCTAGTTTCTAACTTGATGTGAATAGCAGTCCGTACACCTGTTGTACTTTTCCGTACTATTCTTGCATTTTCAGTTTCTACAATGTTTTCTTAAACTTCTCCCTTTGGTGGCATTAAATTTGATTAATTTTTGAGGTTATAGCAAAATTGGTTTGATTTGACAGTTTCATTGCCCTGTCTAGGAATTTGGGCAAGGACGCTTGACCAACTTGGCTTCTTGAAGTCCTAAAATATTCATGGCTTCTCAAGAACTAGTTGGTAAATTTGTAAATTATGTAAATAAGTGTTTTGGTTTCAAGAGTGGAGGTGCAAAGAGTTTTGTGGCCATGGAGCCCTAGGCAAGTATGCCATTTGGCTAGGGTCTTGCATAAGTTTGATGCTTTGCTCTCCCATAGCAATTGCATTCTTTTGGTGAACAGACCTATGTGATGTACAAGTGATATGTGCAAGAAAAGAGGCTTCCTAAGTCTAGGAAAGGAAGGTTATATGTTTCAGTTTTATGAATTGTAAACCAAAACAGTGAGTCACTATTTGCTAGTAGTTTTTCCTTCCTTTATTTTGCTCTTCACCATTTATTGGTGTGTGAAAAACTTATCAAAACTTTGTTTGTTTGAAAACAAGAACAAAGAGAGGTGTAAGCCCTGCCCATGGGTATTGTAAATGCCAAGATCAAATAATGATCTCTTTAGGCAAAAAGTTAAATGCCCAGCAGGCTATCACAGTCATCTAGGACTGATTTTTACAATGTTTTGAAGATTGTACATGTAATCTCCCTTCTAAATTTGTAGGTGTGAAGGATATTAATCATAAAGGGGCAGATTATTGTCAACAAAGCACAAAGCAGTCCTTTGAAAAGGAGTTTTAACAGTGTGAAATGCAGGTCCAATGTAAAAAGGGCAGTGAGAGGGCAAAATGCAGTCATATTTAGCTTGACAGTGAACTATTTGTTATTTTGTAATTTCCTAATGCCTTTTGTGTAGAGAAAATTGGATTCCTTCTTGTCTCTAATGTTGGCTATGTTCATATGCTTCAATTTGTAATTGGAATTCTTACAAAGTTGTGTTTGTAGAAGGCAAAAAGTGAAAAGTTGTCAAATGTTGCATTTCCCTTTTGTGCATTTTGTGAAAATCTTGTTCTTCACTTTGTGAGGTTTAAACCATCTTGTTTATGGCCTGGTTAGTCAATATAAAGGTATAATTAAGTGTCCTTGAGTCATTTGGAGGATCTCAAGTTTGAAATTTGGTTTTTGCCAACAAGCCCTACCAAAACCCTCTTTTTATGCCCATTTTTGGGACAGTCACGGAGAAGGCTTTAGGGACCCCTAAACTTGGTAAATCTTCAAGAACCCCCAAAAGGGTATCCAAATATGTGATGCTTTCAGTTTGGAAGTCCATCGCTTGAGCAGGGTGAGCACAAAACCCCAAAAGGAGGGCTAATTGCTTGTAGCCTTTTTAGGCCTTAAAATTGAGTTTTTATCAAATCGGGTACGAAAATGGTGGATGTAAAACACAAAAGTCATCAATGCCAGTCAAAACAAGTTTTCCTCACATGAATTTAACACTTTTTGTGTGGTAGACTCCAAAAACTTAGTTTTAGCACTTGAGGAGGACTTCTACATCTCAAAATGTAGAAGACAAAAGACACCATTGGGAGCAAAACTTGGTATCAATGTGTAAACCAATAAAAGGAGACCTTGTGCAGTCAGAGAGAAGGTTAGGGATAGAGGAATGAAATCCAAGAGGATGAATAAGGAGTTAGTTTACCAAGCCAAAGTTATTATGGGGTTGAAGTCGTTGAGCAACCAAGAAGTCTTGTCTTAGGGAGGTGGATCAAGAGGAAGTTTCAGGTTGTCTATGAACCTTGCACTACCTCCCTATCATAGTGGTATTAGAGCTCAGCTACACTTGGGAAGAAGTAGTAGTTTGACAACCATGGTGACAACTACAGAACTAGCAAAGAAAGTGGAAGACCAGGAAGAAGAAAATAGGCTACTTAGAGTGAAGCTAGACCTCTTGGAACAGAAGTTGGGTGAAGTAGAAGTGAAGGCAGATGAAGCTAGCAATAAGATAGAGGGAACATAAGATAAGGGTAAGCTATTAGCTATAGAGGATGAGATCCCTATACCAGACCCTATGATAGAGAATGAACCCTTTTTGAAAGCCTTGAAGGCTATGAGTGGGAGAACACTGGAAGGAGTCCCACTATTCAGTGGTAAAATGGACCCAAAAGTGGTCATGGAGTGGATTGAGGGGCTTGAGAACCATTTTGAGTGTGATGGTGTGATAGAGGCCTAGAAAGTGAAGGTGGCTAAGTCCAGGTTGAGAGGAGCTGCCTTAACATGGTGGAAGTTCATTCAAGATGAACATGAGAAAGAGGGCAAAAGGCCCATAGCAACTTGGAAGGGAATGTTGTCCAAGATCAGAGAGGCTTACATCCCAGAGGACTATGAAATACAGCTCCATAGGAGAAGGCAAAACCTTAGGCAAAAAGAATTAGATGTTAGCACCTACACCGGGGAGTTTTAGAAGCTATGCCTTAGGTCAAAGATCCAAGAGGATGAGAATGTCAAGGTTGCTAGGTATCTCAATGGTTTGAGATGGAACATACAGGAAGAGTTAAGTTTGTTATGCCCTACAACAGTCTAGAAGTGCTATCAACTTGTACTCAAGGTAGAGGAAAGGAGTAGGAAGAAGCAAGAGCAGCATAACCAAGGTAGAAGAAGAGGCAGAGATGGTCGAGGCCATCGAGGCAGTTTTGGGGGAAGACACATAGACCAAAGATCCCAAGGGGAATCTAAGCTTATAGAGCAAAGCGGGGATTCTTAGATAAAACCTCATTTTAGGGGAAGGGGATCAAGCAACCCAGGAAGGGGTAGGTCTAGTGGCCTAGGTAGAGGGTCTTATTTCTCCATAATGAAATGCTACAACTATCAGAAATTGGGTCATCCTACTTATAGGTGTCTTGAAAAGCCTAGTTCTTCCCATGGAAGTGAAAGAAAAGTGAACTATGTTCAGGAGGAAGGGAGTAGTATAAGAACTCCAGCAACCCAAAGATGGTGAAAGTCTAATGATGAGGAGAGTATTGATGCAAGAACCTCATAAGTGTGAAGTGTCTCAGAGAAGAGCATTGTTCAGGATCAAGTGCAAAATCCTGGGCAAGGTATGTAAGGTGATTATTGATTCAGGCTCCAGAGATAATATTATCTCAGAGGAGGCAGTTGGCAAATTGAACCTACCTAGAATGAAGCACAGTGAACCCTACAAGGTAACCTAGTTAGACAAGGGGAAACATGTCCTAGTGAATGAACAAGCATGGGTAGACTTCAATATAGGTGAATACAAGGATAGGATACTCTATGACATCCTTCCCATGGATGCTTGCCATCTACTATTGGGTAGACCTTGGTAATTTGATAGAAGGGCACACCATGATGGTGAAAAAAACACATATTCCTTTCAAAAGAATGGCATTGTTTACAAAATTCAGTCCCTTAGTGAAGAGACAGAGAATAGTAAACCACAGGCACCTAAAGTATTATTAGTCAATGAAAAAGAGTTCGTCCAAACCATGAAAGAGGGAGATGGGATTGGCTATGCACTTGTGGTGAAACCTAAGGAGGATAAGAAAGCAAAACAAGTTGAGATCCCACAAGAAGTGCAACAACTTCTTGATAACTTTAAGAGCATCATCAGTGATGGACAACCAACAACATTACCTCCTCCTAGAGCCATTAGTCATCAAATTGACTTTACACCAGGAGCTTATTTTCCAAACAAAGAAGCATACAAGTTGACTCCTAAACAAAACAAAGAGGTAGCTAGATAGATTCAAGAGTTATTGGATCAAGGATTAATAAGAAAGAGTATAAGTCCTTGTGCAGTGCCCACTATGTTAGCACCTAAGAAAGGGGGCACATGGAGATTGTGTACAGATTCTAGAGCTATCAACAAGATCACAATAAGATACAGATTCCCCATTCCTAAGATAGAAGATCTGATGGATTGTTTAGGGGGTGTGACGTATTTCTCCAAAATAGACTTAAAAAGTGGTTACCATCAGATAAGAATAAAAGAGGGTGATGAGTGGAAAACTGCTTTCAAAACAAATGAGGGTCTTTATGAATGGTTGGTTATGCCTTTTGGACTCTCTAATGCTCCCAGTACCTTTATGAGGTTAATGAATGAAGTATTGCAAGATTTTCTCAGTAAGTTTGTGGTAGTCTACTTAGATGATATTCTCATTTTTAGTAAGACTAAAGAGGAGCATTTGAAACACTTAGCTATTGTTTTGCAAAGATTATTTGATGAGCAGTTAACCATAAATCTTGAGAAATGTGATTTTATGCAGCAAGAGCTAGTCTATCTTGGTTTTGTTGTGTCCAGTGGAGATCTTAAGATGGATCGATCTAAAGTTGCAGCCATAACAAGTTGGCCAACCCCACAATCAGCCAGTGAAGTTAGGAGTTTTAATGGTCTAGCCAAGTTTTACAAAAAGTTTATCAGAGGATTCAGTGAGATTTGTGCACCCATGTTAGAAACAATAAAGGGTGGTCATAAGGTTAAGTTTCAATGGATAGAAGCAACTAGTAAGGGGTTTGAGTTACTCAAAACTAGAGTTGCTACACAGCCAGTGTTAATCCTACCTAGTTTTGATAAACTCTTTACAATAGAATGTGATGCCAGTCATCTTGCAGTAGGTGTAGTCTTGAGTCAAGATAATAGACCAATTGCTTTCTTTAGTGAAAAACTAAATGATGCAAAGAAAAAGTATTCCTCTTACGATTTAGAGTTATATGCATTGGTGCAGGCACTCAGGAAGTGGAGGCATTACTTGCTTTCTAAGGAATTTGTTGTGTATACAGACAACCAAGCAGTCAGTTTCTTGAATTCTTAGGATAAACTCAACCATAGACATGTGAAATGGGTAGAGTACCTACAAGCATATACATTTACTCTTAAGCACAAGAAAGGCCAATGTAACAAAGTAGTTGATGCTTTGAGTAGGACATTGTTAACTATTTAGGAGATCCAAGTAAAGAGTATTGGGATTGATTGCTTTCAAGATTTATATCCTAATGATGATGATTTTGCTGCTGCTTATAAAGTTTGTCTTTCTTTTTAGAATCATTTTCATAGTGAGTATGCTGACTATACATTGCAGAATGGCTTGTTATTCACGGGAGGACAACTATGTGTTCCTAAAGGTTCCATGAGAAACAATCTCATTCAAGAGAAACACAATGGGTGTTTGAGTGGCCATTTTGGTCTCAACAAGACCTTAGAGTTGGTTCAACATTTTTACTACTGGCCTAAGATGCAGAGAGATGTCCAAAGGTATGTTGAACAGTGCATGGTATGTCAGAAGGCCAAAGGTCATATCACTAATGCTGGTTTATATCAGCCACTTCCCATTCCTTTTAGGCCATGGGAGTGCATCAGTATGGATTTTGTTGTAGGTTTACCAAGGACAAAAATAGGGCATGACAGTATCTTTATGGTTGTTGATAGATTTAGTAAAATGGCTCACTTTATACCTTGCAAAACTACTAATGATGCTAGTCATATTGCTTTCCTTTTCTTTAAAGAAGTTGTCAGAATACATGGTTTTCCATCTAGCATTGTATCAAATAGAGATGTTAAGTTTTTGGGTCATTTTTGGAAGACTTTGTGGAAGAAATTGGGTACTAACTTATCTTTTGGCTTAGCTTACCATCCACAGATAGATGGCCAAATAGAGGTGGTGAATAGAACATTGGGTAATCTACTTAGATGTCTCACCAAGGAGTATGAACAAAGCTAGGATCAGCTCATCCCACAGGCAAAGTTTGCCTACAATGACAGTGTAAACAGATCCACTGGTAAGAGTCCATTTCAGGTTGTTTATGGTATGCATCCAAGAGGTTTTTTTGAGTTACATGGTGTGACTAACTTGCAACATGTTAGTGGGACAGCAGAAGACATCGCACAATCTCTCCAAGAGATACATGAATAGGTTAAGCAGTCTTTGCAGGATACCACAGCAAGAGTCAAGGCAAGGGTGGATGCTTCAAAGCAGGATGTCCAATTCATAGTTGGTGATTTTGTGATGGTACATCTCAATAAGTCTAGATTGCAAAAGGGAGCTCCTACCAAGTTACAAATGAGAAGAACTGGACCTTGTAGGATTTTGGCTAAGTATGGTCCAAATGCTTATAAAATTGATTTACCTGCTGATGTTTCTTTATCTCCTATCTTTAATGTTGTAGATTTGGTACCTTTTAAGGGCCAGCCTCTAGTAGAGAATCAAAGAGTTTCAAACATTTCAAATTCCCTTTTTGATCTACCTCTCCCCTCTTCTTCTTCTCCCATTCCTGAACAGATACTTGATTCCAGAATCATCAAGAAGACTAGAAGGCATGACTACTTTGAACATTTGGTCAAGTGGAAAGATCAACTAGCCTCTGAAGCCACTTGGATACCTGAAAGTGACTTCCCCAAGGCTAGTATTCCTCTCTCTTTTCTGCCCAAAGGAGTCACATGACTTCTTTGTCACCAGGGGAGTATGGTGCAGGAGCACCTAGGCCTCATTTTCAACACAGGTTTGAGAGTAAGTTTGATTTTCATTAGCTTTGAGTGGGAATGGTTGATTAAGTTTTTTTTGTGTTTCTTTAAGTTGTTTGGATGAGTTTTGAACTCATTGTGTGGCTTTGATTTCCTGTTTTCATCTTTTGCTCCAAATTGCCAGTTTTGGAGTTACCTGGCAAAATGTTGTAAAAAGTGAGTTTTTAATGTGATTTTGATTTGAAAATGTCTAGGCATGTTTTGTATTTGGTTTTTAGGTGTGAGAAGAGTTCTTAGGTGTTTTATGGGTTTTGAGTTCAACCCTACACCTTCTAGGCATCAAAAGTTGTCATTTGGGCATCGTAAATGTCAAATTTTAGTGTGCTTGGAAATGTACCTATCTGTACAGGAGGCTAACCAACCTAGAGTGGTATTTATTCTCCTATTAAAACTATTGTAAGGGTTTTTCAATTGGAGTTATCAATCATTTTGAAAGTTTGCACTCATTTTACCTTGTTTTTCCTTAGTTTCTAGCTTGATGTGAATAGCAGTCCATACACCTATTGTACTTTTCCATACTATTCTTGCATTTTAAATTTCTAATATTTTTTCTTAAACTTCTCCCTTTGGTGGCATTAAATTTGATTAAGTTTTGAGGTTATAGCAAAATTGGTTTGATTTGACAGTTTCATTGCCCTGTCTAGGAATTTGGGCAAGGATGCTTGACCAACTTGGCTTCTTGAAGTCCTAAAATGTTCATGGCTTCTTAAGAACTAGTTGGTAAATTTGTAAATTATGTAAATAAGTGTTTTGGTTTCAAGAGTGCAGGTGCAAAGAGTTTTGTGGCCTTGGAGCCCTAGGCAAGTATGCCATTTGGCTTGGGTCTTACATAAGTTTGATGCTTTACTCTCCCATAGCAATTGCATTCTTTTGGTGAACAGACCTATGTGATGTCCAAGTGATATGTGCAAGCAAAGAGGCTTCCTAAGCCTGGAAAAGGAAGGTTATATGTTTCATTTTTATGAATTGTAAACCAAAACAGTGAGTCACTGTTTGGTAGTAGTTTTTCCTTCCTTTATTTTGCTCTCCACCATTTATTGGTGTGTGGAAAACTTATCAAAAATTTGTTTGTTTGAAAACAAGAACAAAGAGAGGTGTAAGCCCTACCCATGGGTATTGTAAATGCCAAGATCAAACAATGATTTCTTTAGGCAAAAAGTTAAACGCCCAGTAGCCTATCACAGTCATCTAGGACTGATTTTTACAATGTTTTGAAGATTGTACATGTAATCTCCCTTCTAAATTTGTAGGTGTGAAGGATATTAATCATAAAGGTGTAGATTAATGTCAACAAAGCATAAAGTAGTCCTTTGAAAAAGAGTTTTAATAGTGTGAAATGCAGGTCCAATGTAAAAAGGGCAGTGAGAGGGCAAAATGCAGTCATATTTAGCTTGACAGTGAACTATTTGTTATTTTGTAATTGCCTAATGCCTTTTGTGTAGAGAAAATTGGATTCCTTCTTGTCTCTAATGTTGGCTATGTTCATATGCTTCAATTTGTAATTGGAATTCTTGCAAAGTTGTTTTTGTAGAAGGCAAAAAGTGAAAAGTTGTCAAATGTTGCATTTCCCTTTTGTGCATTTTGTGAAAATCTTGTTCTTCACTTTGTGAGGTTTAAACCTTCTTGTTTATGGCCTGGTTAGTCATTAGAAAGGTATAATTAAGTGTCCTTGAGTCATTTGGAGGATCACAAGTTTGAAATTTGGTTTTTGCCAACAAGCCCTACCAAAACCCTCTTTTTATGCCCATTTTTGGGACAATCACGGAGAAGGCTTTAGGGACCCCTAAACTTGGTAAATCTTCAAGAAACCCCAAAAGGGCATCCAAATATTTGATGCTTTTAGTCTAGAAGTCCATCACTTGAGCAGGGTGAGCACAAAACCCCAAAAGGAGGGCTAATTGCTTATAGCCTTTTTAGGCCTTAAAATTGAGTTTTTATCAAATCGGGTATGCAAATGGTGGATGTAAAACACAAAAGTCATCAATTCCAATTGAAACAAGTTTTTCTCACATTAATTTAACACTTTTTGTGTGGTAGACTCCAAAAACTTAGTTTTAGCACTTGAGGAGGACTTCTACATCTCAAAACGTAGAAGACAAAAGACACCATTGGGAGCAAAACTTGGTATCAATGTGTAAACCAATAAAAGGAGACCTTGTGCAGCTAGGGAGTAGGTTAGGGATAGAGGAATGAAAGCCAAGAGGATGAATAAGGAGTTAGTTTACCAAGCCAGAGTGATTATGGGGTTGAATCCATTGAGCAACCAAGAAGTCTTGTCTTAGGGAGGTGGATCAAGAGGAAGTTTCAGGTTGTCTATGAACCTTGCACTCTGATTACAGCAACAATACCTTGAAATTAGTAAGGACCTATACTTAGTGAACATACAAGTCACTTGAGCATTCCACTTGCACTACCTCCCTATCATGCAGGATCTTAGGGGAGTAGTACATTGAATTCATCATTCACCCCCTCAGTGAAGAAGGAAACATGGAAGAACATGTTGTTTCCGATGTAAAGAAAAAAGGTGATAAGTGTGTGTAGAGGTTGCATTGACTACACAACTATAGATCAGTGTTGGATTACCACTACATGTTTCAAAGAGTGAAGGTTAAAAATTGGCATTAGATGTTAACCGGTATGTGCAGGATGTTACCGACATAAATGTTAAATAGGTACATATAGGGTATGTAAGACAATGAAGTTGGAGATCATTACAAAAGCACCAGTAGCATGGAATGTGGAGTTATGTCTCAAGTGGTATTTGAAAATACCTAAGTGACATATGTTGGCCTGTGGTTGATCATGCAGGCATGCATTTTTTTTGGGCTAACCGGTTTACTTTATGGCATGATGAAAACATTGTCTAGAATTGTACAGATGCAGGATCATGTCATAAGTTGTGGTGGATACAATGGAATTGAAGGATCATTAGATGATCTCATATTCACAACTAAACTGACATATGGTGGAGATTGGAGTCCCAGTATTCTACTTGACCAGAGATAAGAACCTAAGATGTATGAATTAGGGGGAGTTCAAGTGTTCATGATGCAGAGCTAGCTTGCAGGAACTTGTAAGGATGTTGACTGCCCAAACTGGAGGAGATGGAAATTGCAGAGGTATTGCAAGTTGACCAATAGGTGAGCAGTATTCACTAACACATCAACAATTGGTACCAGCCTATCTGTAGATTGAGTGCTCTACCAAATAGCATCCAACTTGCATGCCCAATTGGTGTTAGTTGATGGTTAAGTTCTCCATCTCAAGTGTTGTGACTTGAGAATATGTAACAACCAATGAAAAGATAACAAGTGGTATCAAAGGAAGTGTTACATCTAATGAAGATAAAGGGGGAGAAAGATCTTTGTCAGAGATTGGTAAATACAAGGAGAAATGATATCCTGACAGTGCCCTTTGCCATTGTTGTCAAAGGGGGAGAAGGATTTTGTAGTATACTGCATACTACATGTGTGTGAATCCATGGATCATAGCAAGGGGAGAAAGACTATGTTCTATGCCAGAAACTACATGTGTTGACATCAATGCCAAAGGGGGAGATTGTTGGCATTGTGTTGTCATTGATGTCAACTGGTATGGGATGTCTACTGGTATGAGTAATGTAAGTGCAACACTATCAAGGAGGAGTATAAGATGTGATATTTCTGATATCACCTTGTGTTGCAAAACACCGATAAGGTAAGGAAGATGACCTTAGGAGTCACCAGTACATAAGTTAGTGCCTGAATTATGTGATGAGAAAGAGAGGTGGTTGAGCGGTTGTTTGTGATGAAGAGGTAGAATGTTATCTAAATCACATCAACACTGGAGGAGAAGAATGAACATGGCACTAGTATGTTGTGAGGTTGCAGAACAACAACACTCCCACCTGATGAAGATGCAATCATCATGAGAAGCAATGATTGGTAGCGAGTGTGCTCACATCAGATCACATGTTCCTATTTGAAGAGCCTCTACATAAACATGGAAGTCACATGAAGAGCATTGCAGATGCAGATAGAGAAAGAATGGCCTGACTGAAGATGGATTATAGTGAAGGTTGATGACATGGTGTCATCAAGAGGGCTTACTGGTATGTAATATCCATTGGTAATATGGACAAGGTGAAAAAGTAGAAGATTCCCACTTTGTGGAATGTGCATCTCTTAGGTTTGTCATGTCTGAAGACCAGTTTAGGTATTCCATTGGTAGTTCAACAAGGAGCAGACATGAGGAGGTAACCAGTAGAATGTGTGATCCCAACAAGGTTAGTAAATCGACAGGAAAGAGAAATTGCTAAAGTGGTTGGTCGAAGATCCTATCTGGACCAACATAAAGGAGCCAAACTAGTAGATGATCGACATAGAGGCTACATGGAGTCAACGTGGCAAAACTTACATTAGATGAAGATGGAATGTACACTGACAGAGTAGGTGTAGAGTTGGATGACTTTAAAGGAGATTGTGAAGCTCGAGGTTAAGGTGCACAAGTGTGCGGCTCATGATTGAATGGACAAGAGAGGTTCGAGGGTAGACTGATCAAGCAGATTAGAGTAGTTGAAGCAACCCATCATGTGATTAATGGTGACTGACCAAGAAGTATGCTGACAGATCATTTATTGGTTGTTGAAGAAGCAAGGTGTGTTTTAGAAGGGACATTAATGGCAAAGCTATGAAGATGGATGTCAGAGTGATCAGATTAAGCAAAATCTAATTGGATTTTGTTTTCCTCAAGGATGGTGAGGAAACCCTAACTGCTTGGATTTTGAATTGAGCATTTGTAGGAAAACCTAGCTATAATTATGAAGGCCAAAAGAGATTGTTTGCTGCTACTAAAGAGAAGAATATTATGCTACTATGAAGTGTGATACTTCTGCATGTCTAAGAGCAAATCAGCCAAGTGTTTAACAAACATCTAAGAAGTGAGTAAGAGTAAGGGAGCACCTGGTTGAAGCATTCAACTAGTTGAAGAGAAGAATCGATAGTGTTTATATCGGCATAGCAGAAGTGAAGGAGGTTGTAGATAAGGTAAACAGAGAACCAACAGAGTAGTATCGGTGAAGAGAAGAGTAGTGAGGAGGAGATTTAGTGAGAGAAAAATAGAAGAGACGTGTACTGGTAGGGCTTACAGGAAAAGAAGCAGTAGGTGAAGAGTAGCAATGAAGAGTGAGTCAATGAAACGAAAAAGGTATCTCACCAACAGAGTAAGAAATGTGAAATGGTTGCAAGATTCACTTGTAACAAGATAACTACTTTTTTTATTTGATGTTTATATTGTGAACACTGAGTTGTATCATAGTGCAGGGGTTGGTTCTCCTTTGGGTTGTAGCCCATAAATCAGGTAAGGGTTGTATCTCATTGTGTTGGTTGTAAGTTCTGATGCCAATTGTTAATAAGATGAGAGGGGGGGTTGGGGGGGTGAATCATACAAACTTAATCTTCAATATATTCAACAGATTCAACCTCGATAGCTTTAACAAATATATATGTAACCAAAACTATAAAACATGCAAACTTAAGAACACATAATCATAACAACACTCATAACACTAGATTCAACATGGAAACCCAAATAGGGAAAAACCATTGTGGGATTTCGGACCCACTAAGAAATATACTCTTCTAGAGTATGCTTGGTTAAAAGCAAATCCTTTTAAAGATTACAAACACATTGCAAAAACATTGCTAGATGTGACCTGGTTAAGAGATTTCCCTTAGATTTGTTAGGATTTTCACCTTGTTAGAGGTGACCTTGTTAAAGGTTTTCAAACACTCAATCAGAATGTCACCTTGTTAGAGGATTTACAAATAAGATTGTTAAGTCCACTCGGTTAAGAGATTTTCTGTCACTTACAAATAAATAACAGTAATGAGTATGTCTACAACTTTGCATGTAAAATGATAAAGTAGATTCTTATTTGCTCAATACAATCTAGTCATAGGACTTATCTTGTCCCTCTACTAGGCTCCTTACTCTGTTATTCAACTAGGTCTTCAAGCTTCTATGCTCGGTAATCACTATGTAGCATCCATGTGCTTACACTTTCTTGCATACATTGTTTATCAACAGTTCCTTATTTATAAACAATTTTCTAACCGCTTAATCTCCTTGATCACATTTCCCATGATCAATCATAGCCATCAAATCTTTAATCTTGACTAGGTTCAATGTATCCTTTGATCTGAAAAAGTTTTATCTTGCCTTGGAACTTGCATACATTTCTTGGAACTTGTGCTAGGGTATTGTGGTTCAATATGAGCTATAGATCTTTCTGTCGATCTTCCATTGCCATAGATCCTTAACAAACTTCATACATGTTGTATTAATCATTAAATCATAACCAGCCCATCAGCTTCCATCATTAAATAATGCATGTATTCATCCAATGCATTCTGTTATTACTCGGTTGCAACTCGGTAAATACTAAACTTCACTCGGTAGACATTCTACCTTCATTAACTGATAGTGGTAACCTTACGGTTTACCGACTAGGTTCCTTGCTTGGTAACATAGTATAGTATTAACCTTACAAACAATAGCATATGTAGGATATCAAAACAATCTAAACAACATGATCTCATCATTGTCTAACTCAGTAATAGTTGCCCATTGATTAACTTATTCTTCCCCTTACTCATCACATTCTTTCTATGTCTTTTACCGACATCTTAATTCTCTTCAAAACATACTTCTTAAGATATGGCAACATCATACTAAATCAGAAAATCAATTTCTTGACATCAATGACAAAATAATATTGTGAAGACAGTAAACATCCTTAATTAGTTATATCCATAATTATCAACAACCTTCTCAATATCCTTATTGAAATGCCAACAATCTCTTATTGTAATTTAAATGCCAACAATCTGCCCTTGTCTATTATAATGCCAACAATCTCCCCCTTTGGCATTGATGGAAAAACCAATTGATTTGACCTAAAAAGATTTGAATTCAGATTGTTGTGATTGTGATTGCTCAGATTGTTGAAATGTTGAAATGCTCTCCCCATGTCATTAGTCTTCTCCCCCTTTGACAACAATGTCAAAGGAAAACTAATACATAATTTCTTCCTATGTGAAGTAATTCCTTTGTTGTTTGGTATCAACTCAGTCTCAGTCAGAGCATTTTGTCTTCAATTCCTGTTCCCTATTTTTGTTTCTTGTACACCTTTAGAAAACCTCCTAAAGTGTGTAAATCAGCATCAACTCCTAAAAGGTATTCTTTAGAGTCATCGAATTGATGCTTTCACCGAACTCGGCTAGTGAGTAGAAGATAGGGGTAGGACCCCTAACTTACTTCTGAGATACTCAAAATTGTCCCTTGGCAGTGGCTTGGTGAAAATATTTGCTATTTGTTCCTTTGAGCTAACATACTCCAGCACCACTTTCTTCTCTTGAACTTATTCTCTAAGATAATGATATTTGATAGAGATGTGCTTTGTCTTAGAGTGCATAATAGGATTCTTTGAAATGTTAATGGCACTAGTATTATCACATAATATAGTTATTGGCTCGGTGACTTTCTCATTTATACCTTCCAACAGTTGTTTGATCCATGCTATATTGGTACAATTCAATGCTGCAACAACATATTTAGCTTCTAATGTTGACTGTGAAATACATCCTTGTTTCTTGCTAAGCCAACTCACTAGTCTTTCTCCTAAAAAGAAAGCTCCACCACTTGTGCTTTTCCTATCATCTATGTTGCCTACCCAATCAACATCAATATAAACTTTTAAATCAAAGTCATTTCCTTTCTGATATACTAAGCCATAATCCTCAGTGCCTTTCAAGTATCTGAAAATTCTTTTGATTGTTGTCATATGTGTTTCCTTGGGATCTACAGAAAATCTTGCAACTATATCTACTACATGTGCTATATCTGGCCTGCTGTGAACAACATATTGCAACTTTCCAATCATAGACCAGTAAAGTGTCTCATCAACAGATGTGGATTCATCATTTTTTGATAGTTTACAGTTGGTAGTCATAGGAGTACTTACTAGTTTTGAATCCTCCATTCCAAATTTCTTCAAGATTTCCTTTATGTACTTGGATTGAGTAATGAAAATCTCATCTTTCATTTGCAGTATCTGTAGACCTATGAAATACTTTATCTCACTAATTAATGACATCTCAAATTCTTGCATAAGGAGTCATTACCACAAAAGATAATATCATCAACAAATATGGTTGAGATTAGTATTCCTTTGTCTTCATCATTCTTCATGTACATATTACTATTTTCACTAGTTCTTATAAAACCAATCTTGATTAAATAAGAGTGAAATCTTTCATACCATGCTCTAGGTGCTTGCTTTAGACTATATAAAGATTTGTTCGATTTGCATACCTGATCCTTATTCTCTCCTTCAACAAATCCTTCAGGTTGTTCAATAAAAACTTCTTCTTCTAATATACCAGTTAGAAATGCAGATTTGACATCCATTTGATATATTTTGAAATTCTTGTAAGCAGCGTATACCAACAATGTTCTTACTCCTTCAAGTCTTGCCATAGGTGCAAAAGTCTCACCATAATCAATTCCTTCTTCTTGAGCATAACCTTTGCAAACTAGTCTTGCTTTATTTTGAATGACCTCACCTTTTTCATTTAGCTTGTTTCTAAAAATCCACTTTGTATCGATTACATTTTTGTCCTTCGGTCTTGAGACCAGTGTCCATGTGTCATTCTTCTTGATTTGATCAATCTCTTCTATCATAACATTTATCCAATCTTCATTGTTAAATGCCTCTTTCACTATCCTCAGTTCAAATTTAGATATCAGACATGTGTTCTATCTCAGTTTGTTCCTTATCATCACTGGATCATTCTTATCTCCAATCTGACTTGATGCATGATTCCTTCTGACATACTTGGCTAATAAAGGCTTGGTAGGCTCTGTATGATATTCTTCATCACTCAGTAACTGAATATCCTTTTCTTCAGTAATTCTCTCAGTAGGGCTTGTCGGTTGAACATAGACAAATTCTTCATAATCTTTTGGTTCTTTGGAGTTTCCTTCATCATTTCTTTCTGCAAATTCATCAATTTTCACATTTGCACTTTCTACTATTTTGTTAGATGATTTGATCAGACCTTTAAATGCTTTGTTTCTAGAAAAATAACCAAGAAATGTTCCTTCTTCACCTTTCTGATCAAACTTACCATTTCTGTCATCTTTGTGAACATAACATCTACTTCCAAAGATTTTTAAATAACTTACATTAGGTTTCTTGTCATACTAGATTTCATATGGTGTCTTCAAATTTCCTTTCTTTAGTTGTACTCAGTTCAGGGTGTAAACTGCTATGCTTATTGCTTCTCTCCAAAATTTTTGGGGTACTTTCTTTTCAATCATCAGGGTTTTGGCACAATCCATAATAGATCTGTTTCTTCTCTCAGCAATTCCATTTTGTTGTGGAGTTACTGGTGTAGAGACTTGTCTTTTAATACCATGATTATTGTAGAATAGGTTGAACTCATCAGAAGTGAACACTCCTCCTCTATCAGATCTAAGACATTTCAGTTGTCTTTTTGTTTCATTTTCAACTCTTGCCTTGTACCATTTAAACATTTGAAAAGCTTTTGATTTTTATTTTAAAAATATTACTAACATCATCCTTGAGTAATCATCCACAAATAATATGAAATACTTATCACCATAATAACTCTGAACTTTCATAGGACCACAAAGATCAGTATGCACAAGATCTAAAATTCCCTTAGAAGTGTAGGACTTACTTGTAAAGCTTGATCTTGTCATCTTACCCATCTAGCATCCTCGACACATAGCATTCTCAAGTTTCTCAAGACTCAGTAGACCTCTTACTCGGTGCTTCTTTCTTATTTTGATCAGATTATCAAAATTTACATGACAAAACCTTTTATGCCATAACCAGGTATCATCTATCTTTGCATATAGACACTTATTCCAAGTTGAGTCAAGGTGAAATGTGTTACCTTTTGTTTGTGTCTCGGTAGCTACTAACTTTCCATGTTTGTCATGAACTTTGACAATTCCTTTCTGAAACTCTATTCGGTATCCTGTATTGTTTAGTTGTGCTACACTCAACAAATTGTATTTCAGACCTTCAACCCAATAAACATCATTACATTTAGCATTGTCAAGAAGTGTTATAGATCCTTTACCTCTCACTGGAAATGGTGCATCATTACCAAATCTTACATAGCCTCCATCATAATCTTTTAATATAACAAACTTGTGTTTAGTACTTGTCATGTGATGTGAGCATCCACTATCTATGATCCAAGAATCATTAGTATTTATGTGAGATATTAAAGATTTTTCTTCATACCTTTCTTCATCTGATCCATTTTTCATAGCCACGTAAACAATTTCCTCTGTATTAGTTTAATCTAATTTATTATCATTAGATTCCTCATCAGCTATTAGGCATGTCTTTTTATCTCTTCTTCTGAAGTCTTGGTGTCCTTTGTAATGATTATCTTTCTATTTGTCATCTCGGTAATCTCTCTTTTCACTGGTTTCTTTGTCAGGACAGTTAGAAACCATATGTCCTATTCTATCACAATTAAAACATTTCAAAGGCAACTTTCCTTTGTACTTACCTTTTCCTCTCGGTAGCCTTTTGGCTAATAGTGCTTCAAACTCTTCTTGCTTTCTGATTTCTTCATAAAGTTTGTGTACCTCCTCCATGTTTTTGTGAAATATTTCACTTGCTCCACTGTGATTCCCTTTAGAGTACTTATACTTTCTATCATTTTAATCATCAGATTCATCAAGATGAAAATAAATAAATGCAAACTCAACTTTATTTATCAAAGACCCACTGTTATCAAAGTTACTTAACTCAAATGCATGTAGCTTACCAATAGTAGCATCCAAAGAAATTGGCATATTGGGTATAGACCTCAATTCATTGATTGCAGAGACTCAGATTGCATAAGCAGGTAGAAGGGCTCTTAATAGCTTACTTGTGACATCCTTCTCTTCAATGGTTCCTCCTGCTCCTTTGATTTGATTGAAAATCTCCTTTAACCTTGTATTGTACTGGGTTATGTTCTCACCTTCATTCATTCTCATAGATTCAAGTTGTCCTCTTAGATTGTCCACTTTTTCTCTTTGAACATGTTCATCACCACCATACATAGATATGAGCTTGTCCCACATTGTCTTGGGATCACTGCAGCCTTCTAGATCATTAAACTCTGAGTCAGTCAATGCAGATGTTATTTCAATCATTGCTTGAATATGTTCTTGCTTTGCCTTTATCTCTTCCATTGTCAATGGATAGGTGCTAGTTGTAATGAAATCATTCTCCAGATAATATACAACATATTCTCCAATTCCTGATAGGTGCAACTTCATCCTTTTCTTCCATGTAGAGAAACTTGACTTGTTCGGCTTCGGTGCATCCCCCTTATACATCTTTGGATCTTTTCCTCAAGTACCTTTAAAATTTTCTTTCGAAGTCCAAAGCTCTGTTACCAATTGTAAGTTCTGATTCCAATTGTTAATAAGATGAGGGGGGGGGGGGGGGTGAATCATACAAACTTAATCTTCAATATATTCAACAGATTCAACCTTGGTATCTTTAACAGATATATATGTAACCAAAACTATAAAACATGCAAACTTAAGAACACATAATCATAACAACACTCATAACACCAAATTTAACATGGAAACCCAAATAGGGAAAAACCACTGTGGGATTTCGGACCCACTAAGAAATATACTCTTCTAGAGTATGCTAGGTTAAAAGCAAATCCTATTAAAGATTACAAACACATTGCTAGATGTGACCTGGTTAACAGATTTCCCTTAGATTTGTTAGGATCTTCACCTTGTTAGAGGTGACCTTGTTAAAGGGTTTCAAACACTCAATCATAATGTCATCTTGTTAGAGGATTTACAAATAAGACTGTTAAGTCCACTTGGTTAAGAGATTTTCTGTCACTTACAAATAAATAACAGTAATGAGTATGTCTGCAACTTTTCATCTAAAATGCTAAAGAAAATTCTTATTTTCTCAATACAATCTAGTCATAGGACTTATCTTGTCCCTCTGTTGGGCTCCTTACTCTGTTATTCAAACAGGTCTTCAAGCTTCTATGCTCGATAATCACTATGTAGCATCCCTGTGCTTACACTTTCCCGCATACATTGTTTATCAACAGTTCCTTATTTATAAACAATTTGCTAACCGCTTAATCTCCTTGATCACATTTCCCATGATCAATCATAGCCATCAAATCTTTAATCTTGACCAGGTTCAATGTATCTTTCATCTGAAAATGTTTTATCTCACCTTAGAACTTGCATACATTTCTTGGAACTTGTGCTAGAGTATTGCGGTTCAATCTAAGCTGTAGATCTTCCTGCCGATCTTCCATTGCCATAGATCCTTAACAAACTTCATACACATTGTATCAATCATTAAGTCATAACCAGCTCATTAGCTTCCATCATTAAATAACGCATGTATTCATCCAATGCATTCTACTATTACTCGGTTACAACTCGGTAAATACTAAACTTCACTCGGTAGACATTCTGCCTTCATTAACCGATAGCGATAACCTTAGGCTTTACCGACTAGGTTCCTTGCTCGATAACATAGTATAGTATTAACCTTATAAACAATAGCATATGTAGGATATCAAAACAATCTAAACAACATGATCTCATCATTGTCTAACTCGGCAATAGTTGCCCATTGAATAACTTATTCCTCCCCTTATTCATCACATTCTTTCTGTGTCTTTTACCGACATCTTAATTCTCTTCAAAACATACTTCTTAAGATATGGAAACATCATACTAAATCAGAAAATCAATTTCTTGACATCAATGACAAAATAATATTATGAAGACAGTAAACATCCTTAATCAGTTATATCCATAATTATCAACAACCTTCTCAATATCCTTATTGAAATGCCAACAATCTCCCCTTGTCTTTTATAATGCCAACATTGGTGCCCTAAAGTCAGTGGTTGGTGCTCCTTGGATTGGTGCCCTAAACTTTGTAACAGTGTTTTCATTGTGAGGCTGGATTGGAGCAGTGGACTCCAGTGGTATTGCTCACCAAGGTTTTTTCCTTCTTGGGTTTTCCTCATACATCTTGGTGGTATGAGATGTCCCTTTGTATGTGTTTTTATTTGAGTTAATCCTCTCTCTAACTAGTAAGTTTGTTCCTAGTTAGATCCAATAATCAGTATGCTCATATAAAGTTTCTAAAGGGAAAAGATTTGTGAACCACTGATTCACCCACTCCCCCTCTCAGTGGTGCATTGTGTCTAACACTTTGGAATTTTATTTCTATGTCCTATCTGAAAGTCTTCTTCAACATCAAAATCTCACAAATATTCTAAATAATTTTACCTATCCTTTTCTAGTTGTCTGAAATTTGAGTTGACTCTTTAACATGCAATTATCCACCCAAACATCATATCCTAATGTTCAATTCTATATTAAAAATGTGTATCTCTGATTATCACATCCCAATCACATTAGACAACTTCCAAAAAGTCCATTTTCTTGCATTTATAACATTTCACCAATATTCATCCCTTGGGAACATATTTTCTTACAATTTCAATCTAAATGATGAATATCTCTAGTTTACTATTACTGCAATAGTTTAATCTCACCTCCTAATAGGTTCCCAAGAACATTCCTAAGTGTCCATCTCATAAATTTCATGGGTTTTACTTTATTTTTTACACCAAGGTCATAAATCTTAAATTCTTCCTTTAGTTCTTGCAAGCAAATGAGGAAAAAATCCATCTATATCCCTACATAACCTAGGATCCCATGAATGATATGGTAACTGATGTGGTTTTTAGAGGAGGATTTCAAACACCTCTTGGCACTTGTGTAGTGCTTAAAGACATGGTTTATGAACAAAAATATGTGCTAGTTGACATAAATAGTATAGTTTTAGGTATTTGACCATATATAGATGCAAGCAATTCTAGGCAACCTTTGTATTTCAAATAATCATAATCCTTTCTTTAATACTAGTTGATGGTATTGAATGAAACATATTTTTAAAATTTTAAAATTAAAGGAGATGGAGAAATGGTTATAAAGATAGAAGAAAGAAAAGGGTTTCCTTCAAGCTATGATTTTAAGGCATTTATAATATTATGATTTTGCAAAATTTTCCCAAGGGTATAATGTCATATTGTAATTCAAAATCAACACTTTAAAGTGTAGATTTGACATCTCTTTGAATGTCTCCATGAGTATGTTAGAAATGAAGGCAAACCCTTATAATATGAAATTTTGAATTCAAATTATAAATTTAAATTTTTAATAGTACAATGTCAAAAGAGACATATGATCATGAAAAATTAGAAACAAACAATATTATGTAATATCATGAAAATATCACATAACATAGTATGTAACACAGAGGAATCCTTATAGGACAAAAATCCACCAAAGTAAAGAGGCCAAGATTGTATTCTCTCCAAAATAAGAGTATAATGCAACAATCTTCCCTCATTCCTCATATGTTTTCAATCTTGAAGCATCTAAATACATGTAAATTAATTATATGTGTCTCCATTTCAAACCCTTAATATATAGATTTATGGAGGCCAAAAATACCACTATAATAAATTACCATGGATCACAACAAAGTGTTGAATAGTTGAAATACTGAGAGGGTGGGGGGGGGGGGTGTTGGCAATTAATTCATGTTCCTTGAACCTTAAAATAATCATATTATTACTTTGCATATTCACATCAATTAGAATGCAACATAAAGAAATGAGTAATCAAATGAACAACAAAAGTAGAGATACCAAGAGAACACATGATTTCTATGTGGAAACCCATTAGGGAAAAACCATGGAGAGGGTTAACTCTCAATATAATATATAATAGTTATAGAATATTACAAGTTCTCACTACCAAAAGATGAAGGCTCACTACCAAAGGGCACACTGCCTAAAAGAGAACAAGTAAACAAAATGAACTGCTATAGTTGCATCTCATTGTTGTCCTCGATTTCAGCACAACCAAAATCATGAGGTAACCCTACAAAACTGGTCCGTTTCATACCTTACAAGCTCCGGGAGAGCTTGGTCAACTTTGTCAGTCAGCTCATTTAGCTTTTCACTTTTCATTTTTATTGTTTTCTAAGGTTTTAAGGTTTGCAGTTTTACCTGCAAGTCAAACTTTAAAGTTTGACTTGCAGGGTTAGTTCTTCACAAAGGTAATTGCACATCGGACTTTAAAGTCTGATATGAAAAGGTTTGATTTTCAACCTACAGATCAGACTTTAAAATACCAACCTACAGGTAATCCTTCCCCTACAGTTCGGACTTTAAAGTTCAACCTATAGGTTGCTTGGTCGAAGAGTGCATGTCGGACTTTAAGTCCGACTTGCAAGGGTTTTATCAAACAATACCTTCACTTGGCTTTGGTGTTCAACAATCCTATTAACCACGTTTTCTATTGTTTCTTCCAACTGAGAAAGAAACATAATCCGATTATCAAGAAAATTTTGATAGGTTTCATCTTTAATGGTCTTGGCAAGCTTCAATGCTGGGAGTTCCACTGTGATTGGAATCTTGTCATTCAACCCATACAAAAGTTGAAAAGGTGACATACCAATTTCTCTTTTTGGAGTTATACGATCTGCCCATAGCACATCATAGAGAGCTTTATGCCAAGTCTGTTGTTTCTCATCAACCAACTTTCTCATAATCATAACCATATTCTTGTTGCTTGACTCGACTTGACCATTTCCTTGCAGTTAATAGTCAGATGAGTGTGAAAGGGTAATACCATAATCAAAATAAAAATCAATTATCTCATAAGATGAAAAATATGAAGCATTATCGGTTATTATCTTATGAGGAACATCAAACCTTGAAATGATGTTTTCCTTTAGGAATTGGCAAACTACCCCCGAGGTAGCTTGCTTAGTTGGAATTGCCTCCACCCACCTGGTGAAGTAATCTGTTGCTATGAGAATGTATATGTGACCTACACTAGATGTCAGATTGACAGGTCCAATGAAGTCCAATCCCCACTATTGAAAGGGCTCTTCAATTACTACTGGTTTAAGAGGGAGCACAACTAGCTTGGGCTTGCCCACAAATTGTTGAAATTGCTCACACTTCTGAACCCAACTGTGTGTATCCTTAAACAAGGTTGGCCAATAGTATCTAGCATGCAATATTTTGTGTGTAGTGGCAGGAGCTAAAAAATGTCCACCACAAGCAAGATCATGAAAAGATTGAAGTAATCTTACTTCTTGTTGTTTGTCTATGCAGTGTAGGAATTGTCATCTAGACCTTTCTTGTACAAACCATTGTGCCATAGGACAAAATTCATTGATTTAAGCCTCAAGGTTCACATTTCCTTCCTTGAAAGATGTGTAGAATAGTCTCCATATGTTAAGAAATATGCTAGGTTTGAATACCACTCGTCAGTGGTACTGACAAATATAACTTTGGGAAGATCTTGGTTCATACCTTCATTTTCCAGCACTACTTCATCAATTTATTTGTTGTCAGCTATCAACTGACATAGACCTTTTCCATGAACCAATTTAGTAGGCTTGATTTCCATGTCATATTCTTGAATCTTGGCAACCCAGTTGCCCCTTTTAGTTCCAAATTCTTGTTGTGTCAAAATTGACTTGACAACAACATCAAGAACAAGAGCGATGACATGTGAATTCAGAATATAAAAATTGAAATATTCACTGTCTTTACCATGGAAAAAGAATGCTTCTCTATTTATGAATACTTTAACTCATGAATGCAATGGGTGATTCCATGCCTTCATATTTTTCTACATCAGTATTGCCAAACAAGTATGATTTGATGCATAGTTATACATGATAAACTCTTTTGTATAATCTGGGCATACCAAGATTGGAGTGTTTTACATGGCCTCCTTGATCTAAAGGAAATATTTATTTCCTTCAGGAGTCCACTTGAAAATAGAATTACCTTTCATCATATTAACTATGTGACGAGTCTGTTCAGCAAAGTCTAGAATAAATCTTTGCAAAAAATTTACTTTGCCGAAGAAAGAATGAACAACAGTTTTACTTGTTGGCAAGGAAAGGCCACGAATAGCTTTAACTCTCTCAGCATCAATTTTTATACCTTCTTTTCAAACAATATGCCCAAGTAACTTACCTTCAGTAACCCCAAAAATAGATTTCTTGGGATTGAGGGAAATTCCATGCTGACGACATTTCTCTAAGACTTGTTGTAGATGAAAGGAATGATCTTTGACGTTTCTAAGAATAAATAGTCAAATCATCCAAATAGACCACAATGAACTTACCAAGAAAACTTCGGAAGGCCAAGTCCATTGCACATTGGAAAGTTGGTCCCGCATTTATTAATTCGAAAGGCATCCTATGATATGCAAAGGTACCCCAAGGTGTAGTAAATGTGGTCTTATGCTGATCTTGTTCCAGAACTTCTACTTGGTTATAGCCCGAAAATCCATCCAACATGGACATCATCTCTACTCTAGTAACAACTTGTAGGACATGATCCATGATAGGTAGAGGATAATTATCTTTCAAAGATGCCTGATTCAAATTTTGGAATTAACACATATCTGAATCTCACCATTCTTCTTACGCACAGGTACTATATTGGCTATCCAGGATGAATGATGAATGGGGAAAATTATCTTTTCTTTAAACATCTTCTAAACTTCAGCAAAGATGGTATCTGATATCTTTGGATTATATTTCCTTTGCTTCTGTTGGAAAGGCATGATTCCTAACTTTAATGGAATATCATGACGAAGTTCTTCTGGGTGGAAAGACTTCAAGTCTTCATAGGAGTAGGCCAAGATATCAACATATTGTTGCAACAATGCACCGAATTTCTACCTTTCTTCCTGTGAACAACACTTCCCAATATTGATCAGCTTTGGGTTGACTTCAGTGCCAAAATTTACTTACTCATATTCCATTGAGCCTGTAGCTTATTTTTGTTTCTTTTTGACATAGTGATCATGCTTGTTAAACAACTTTTCTAAAGAAACCAGACCCTTAGGGATCTTATTTCCTTTCAACTGCAAAAATTTCTCTCCCGTTTCTACATCAATGCTTTCAATTGCATCCTTTGAAGGGAAGTGACTACCTTCAAAATATAGATCATCAAAATTGTCAGTGATCTGGAAGAAATTTATTACATGATGATCATCATTAAACACTTTCCAATGATTAGAGTTGTCAGGAACACTTAGCCAAAAAACCAACTCAACAACATAAGTTGATCCCGAAAAAACTTTGTGACGAACCAAAGAAGTTGCAGATATTGCTAATGAATCCACCCTATCATTAAATTCATGAGAGACAACAAATATATCAAAGGCATCAATTCCCTCAATCAAATCCCAAACCTAGTTATGATAGTGTCGTAGCCTATCGCTCCTAGTTTGGTATATATTATGCAAATCCCTCAATCAAATCCCAAACCTAGTTATGATAGTGTCATAGCCTATCGCTCCTAGTTTGGTATATATTCTGGACCTGACACGTAATTAACTTTGCATCTCCCTGAACATGCAAGTTCTTGATTCCCTTCTTCTAAGCAACATTCAATCCCAAAAGAAGTGATTCATACTCAGTAGTGTTATTTGTGTTATCAAACTACAATTTGAAAGAGAAAGGGAAAATATTACCCTCAAGAGAAACCAAAACAATATTGGCTCCTAATCCGATAGAAGAACAACTAGCATCAAATTCTAGCTTCCAAACATCATTTGAATCACCCACGTTGGCAGTATCAAAATTAAGAGTCTCCTCCTATGAAGATGAAGATCCCACAAACTCCGTAATAGTACTTTCACAATCACTAGAAACCTCTTTATGGGAAAGGACATCTTCAATCTCAAAAACAATCTCTACCTCATCATCAACATGCAATAAATAGTTGTCCATTCCTAATGACTCAAAAAGGATATGAGCCCATTGATCATCAGATTTAACAATAGTAAAATTTGATTCTTTTTTAGGATACAACTTCTTAACCTCTCCCTTCACAAGAATGCGTGCCTCATTCATATCCATGCTTAACTCTCCCCCAACATCTTTGTAGAAGTTTCTTCCCAACAATAGGCCATAAGAAGCCAGTACATTTGCTACCAATACCGTCATCTTGATCATCTTTTTTGGGAATGCAGCGAACGCAAATTGGGCATCCTTGATCTGGCCTATCAAAGGAACTTGCTTGTTGTCCATAGAGAAACATCTTCCAAATGTTTTGGTGAGAGTCAAACCAAGAGCATTGGCAACTTTTGTTGGCATAACATTATCAAATGCCCTAGAATCGATCACATAATTACTAAGCTTAAAACAATTAATCAACAAAGAGATATAGAATGGCTCTATCTTTTCTATGGGAGAAAGGGAAATCACTAAGTTATTCTGAAGTGAATTAGAATTGGGAAGGCTTTTTGGGGAATTATCTTTTTCTTTAACAAATTTGACCAAATGGTCAAATTGATTTGGGTTAGACCTCAAAAAATCTACCTTAGATATTTGTATTTTGGTTTTCCTAGTATGATCTAGATTATCAAATGACTGAAAAGAATTCATTAAAGACGAATTTGAGTTCTCATTTTGAGGACTTAAAACATGAGGAGCACTAGGTGCAGAAAAATTGACAGTAGTCAAAGGAGTACTTACACTTTAATCTTTCGCAACATCCTTTGAGATAGTGTCTTTTGGGGGATTTGGTATAGGAGTCCCATGCTTAGCAATAGTAACAGGCAAATGTTGAGAATCCTTGATTTGAACAGAATCATCATTTTTCACATTGGCAGGTGGCTAAGCCGCTTGTGCTTGTGAACGAGTGAATACTGCAAAGACATCTCCTTCGTGTGTATCTGACATATCATCTTCTTCATATTGCATAAACATGATATTCAAGTTGCCAACCAATTCTGCATCAACTTCTTGATGCAAATTGGCATCTTCATCACTGTAAGAAGGAAGATCATTCTCTTGAGCTTCATAATATCCTGTAGCTGAATTTTGGGGTGGTGCTTCCAATGCAAGCCTTTCTAGAGCAGGAGGTAATTTTTTCTAATTATACATGGCATAATTGGAAGCATTATTTGGATAAGTCCTTCTCGGGACATCATGATAAGAAGTATTTCCTTATGAGGAAATCTGCTTCTTAAGTGCTAATAACTCATTTGTTAGCTTCCGTATCATGGGATCAGCAGAATTAGTTGAAGAGAAGGATGCATTAACAACTTGATTACTCCTAACCATGTTAGGATCTCTCCTTATCATACCTGCAAGGATAAGATCATCTTCAACCGATATAGCCATTTGTTGAGAAGTGGCCAAATCTATAGGATTGTTCCTTCACAAAAGAAAACTCACCTCCAACAATTGAGCATTGATGAAAAAGCATTTCAGATTTCCAGCAGTAGGTCATGAAGCAACCGGGATACAGTTATGTAGCTTATCGAATTTTACTACAAAATCACGCATGGGTTCTTGAGGCTCTTTCTTCAACTGGGTTAGTTGCACCAATAAAGCATGATCATCTTCAGCAAACTTGAATCTCGCCTCAAATAATGTTCTGAGAGTTGCCCAACTTGTAATATAAGTGTTCAGAAGATGATAGAGCTAATCAACAACAACTCCATGCAAAGTTTCAATGAACAGTCTAACTGATACATCTTTGTGTTCGACCCCCAGAACTCCACATGCAATATAGAAGGCAACAATGTGCTCATCTGGATGTTGAGATCCATCTCCCAAAAACTTGGGCAAATTTTTCCATGTGCCTTTGGGAAGTTCGTGTAGAGGCGTGGTTAAGATTAAAGGACCAAAGGCAGTGCCCCAAGGGCTAGCAGTGGCCATCCTTAATGGATTATATGGTGGTATTAGAAAATTATTTGTAAGTGGAACAATTGAGACTTGCAAACTTGATGCCTCACTTGGTATAGGAGATCGTCGTGTAGATGGAGGGAAACTTCGTGTCCGCTACAAAGGAGAAAGCGTATGTGGAGGTGTCACAAAGGGAAAATTAAATTGTTGCAATAACTCAAATGTAGGATCAACAATTCCTTCTAATCGCTACCCTTGAGTGTAACTTCAATTAGCCAGATTAGAATATAGAGAAAAGCAACAATATGGAAATTACAATGAAAGTGCACTGCAACCCAAAAGACAAACTAGTTGCAAGTCGCTCTCCAACAGAGTCACCAAAAAAATATTGGGTGAATATTTTATCACCAACATACCAATGGAAAAATATATGATTCACACACAGCTATGTTGAGAAATTAATCTCTCCTCTCATCAAGGGGAGGTTCCCTTTGAAATTTCTTCTCTAATTAATAAGAAATCAAAATCTGTGGGTTGGTGTTGGGCATATAACTCACTTTTTTTAGAGTCTATGTATTCTCCCTCCACCTTGTTACAATTTCTCTATCTCTTTAGATACTTAAATAAAAGAACAATGAATATAACAAACTACGCTAAAACTTACTATCAAGTAGCACAAAGTCTCCCTTGAATGTAACACTAACTCAAACTGATTATTACAAATAATTAGAAACTTAACTTGCAGCTCAAAGTCTTCAAGTATAAATTCCTAATCCTTTAAACTACAAGTAACTACAGTAATACAAAGCCTACCACTAATCACTCAATTATCAAAAGATTTCCCAAATATGCTAGAAGCACATAGTCTACTTGCACGATTCAAGAGCTCTTTTACCCACATAACAATATCTCCAATATAAAAGAAGTAAAGAACATATATAAGTAATGGACATAAGAACATTAACTCATATCAACAATTTCCTTTATACAACACAAAGTTTGAGATCAAACAAAATTGCTTTCTTTATTTGCTTGATAGAATCTTCACAACAAAATCTCAAAGTCTTAGTTGAGGTAAAAATTCTGCAGAGTTTTTCTTAGCATGAAAAGGATAAATATTTACAAATGAGGTCCTCCTTAAATAGGAAAAGAATGGAGAAAAATATGGGCACAATTGACTAATTCAACTGCACAGTCCCACTTTACTACAACTACAACATAAGGAAAATGTGTAGCTACAAGAAAACTAGCAGCATCTAATGATGCAACTACATAAAAAGAAAAAGCTAAAAGGGGACACTTTATTCATCTTTCTCCTCCTCGTTTGATTTATGGAATTCTTCAAACTTAGTCAGGATGGCTTTCATCTCTACTTTGTCTGGCATTGGGGTAGAACTTGTGATCACACGAACATGGGAAATCACATCTTCAATCTTTACTTGTTTCTTTTTCCCATCCTTCAGCATGGATGCAAGGACTTCAAAACTAACCTAGATCTCCAATAGCTTATCAAATGTGCCAAGTGAGAAATCTTGTCCTGTGTAGTGATCCATTAAAGAAAGGAATTCCTGTGTGATAGCTTCACTAGTAATGAGATTCTGATTGCCATCATATAGATAACAAGGAAGATCGACAATTTTGGCAAAAATGAGATCAATCTCATCATCACCTTCTTTCTTCTCTCACTTATCTCTACAATCATCAACCTTCTTGTCTCTTGCTTATGAGATAACAATGACAAAACCTAGATATACTTTTCCCTCATAGGAATTACTTTATTTTCAATGAGGACATCTATTCTGAAGTCCTCCATATTGCTCCAAAGGGTTGTACTTTTCTCAACTTCCTCAATCTCCTATGATAATGAAGTTTTGATTCCTTGCATTTGACTCTGGATTACTTCAAAATCTACCAATAGTCCAACTATTGAACTTAGAAGATGAGAGCCTTTTGACCTTAGCCATGAAATCCACTCATCCATCACTCGACCCTTGGCTCCTACCTATTCAATTTTCTTTAAAGATTCAATGTCGATTGAGGATCCTATGGGCTCAAATTCCTGAGAAGATTGTGTGACCTTCATAATAACATTGGTCAATTGTTCACATTTATGCTTCAATTCATTCTTCTCATCCCTCTCTTGATCAAATCTTCGTAACAAAGAGTTGAAAGCTATCTTAGAATCCAACTTAACACTCTCATGTGTTTCCACCCTGAGCTCTATGATTTGCATGGTGTAATCCTCAGGTCGTATGTTGCCTTTATCTTTTTCTAATGATGGTACCATGACCACAACATACTTTCTTTTAGAAGTTGGGTCTACTAACACCCGAGATACAGTTTTTGGCTTCTTTGTTCCCTTAGGCTTCGGAGGAACCAACTGCTCAAAATCAAACTCATCTAGAGAAATTACCCATTTTTTCCTCTTAGGCCACTACTTCCATCCAAGGTGGTAATTCTGGATTGGTCGATGGAGTAGTAGCTCCTTGCTGATTTTCAGTTAATATTTTAGGAACAGGCTAACTCGAGCTCGCAGTAGTTATGATTGTTGTCATTGGCATCAATGTTGAAGCATCTTGTGGGACACTTGTTGATGTTGTAATAGTTGCTACTACTGACACCTCTTTAGTTACAGATGGGAGAATTTAAGGCTCCATGGATGCAACCTCAGTACTTACCAATGGTGGAATTTATGTTGTGATTGTAGTAACAGGTAAGTTCACTGTAGATTGTTCTGTAAATACCTCTTCCAAGGCTTCATTAAAATCCAGCATCGTAGATTCAATGGTGGATGAAGGAAAATCATCCAAATTGGAGAAATTGGTTAATGTAAAAAATTGTTGAGTAGTCTCTGACTGCACCATGCCCATACCTAGATCCCCATCTTGAAAATTCTCATCCTCTTGATCAGAGTCAGAATCAATAGAGTGGACGATCACCTCTGAATGAGTTAGCACCTGTGAAGTGGTTAGGGCATTAACTCCACCTGGATGTGATGTTTCTTCAACTTGTGCTTCCTCTTGTTGAGGAATTTCACCTTCTTCAGTCCCCTTCTCTTTTTCAATTTGAATGGCAAGTGATTGTTCTGGCTCATTTGTAGTTGTCCCCTGTACTACTAATGATGACTCACCCTTCTTGGACCCTTTAATTGTGAATTTAATTTTGGGTCCTTTCCCCTTAAATTTTACCATGGGAGCCAAAGATAGTTCTTGTGGATCTTCCCTACTCTTTGTTCTTGTCTCAGTTGTAGCCATCTTACCAAATGGGCCATCACTATTATCATCATCCCCAGAACTAGTAGGAAGTTGTTTCATCCTAAGATTCTTTTTTAATAGCCAACAGCCAAGCATTGGTGTTTACCAGGATGGGATCAATCCTTTGGGTGATAGATTTAATTTCCTTCTTTGACCATTGCACTGGTGGGAGCAGAGAGTCGACAATCTTCTTTTCATAATAGACAAGATCTATTATGTCATATGTGTCTTCCATGGTCATTGGGATCTTTGCTAAATCCAAGTTTTCAATCTGTTCCATGGTAAGACGACTAAAATCCATCCTTCTTATATCTTCCTCATTTTGACAGTCTGCCCATACATCTTCAAACCTATAGACATGGGTATAACTCCCCTTGAGTTTGTTCTTCATGCCATGAAAATTAACATTGTTTCGTGCCTTTAATCTTCTCATAGTATTCCACTGCATTTCTTCCTCCATGTTTTTGGCTTTGGGGTTAGTTAGGACTGAGTACCTGCGAATTGATTTCGGGAACTTCAACCCAGTCTTATGTGCTTGTGATTTCTTTTCATGCACATAGATTAGTTATCGACAAAACTCCATGAGAATGACCTTGTTAGAAGGATACCTTGGTAGAATTAAGGGTTCACCTAAGAAACATCCAATCTGGATGTAAGTGAATGTTGGTAATTGAATGAAAACACATCCAAAATGAGACACCCTATTATACGCAAAATCTGATAATCTCTTCTTCTGCGGGCTCTTATCAAACATACAATTCCACATAGAAAAGAAGGCATCATTAACTCTTCTAAAGTGACTACCTTGATTCTTGATCATAAGTTGATCATAGTATTCGCAGACAGGCACCAATCTCCTATCACCCTTGGTAGACAAACTTGGATATTGCCTCATAGAGGCAGTTGCATAAACTAGGTATGAGGTCATATAGAATTTTAGCATCACTTTGACTTCCTTCAATTGAGCATAGAGTGCATCACTGATCTGTTCACCCCAATCAATTCTCGCAACCCCTTTTCTGATTATATTCATGCAATAACTCATCCATCTTTCAAAGTAATGAGAGTCATTTAAACCCTTCACTCTTGATAACATGGTGACCATGTCTACTCCTTATTGAAGTTGCTCTTGTGAAAAAACTTAGGCCATTGTGAGGTAGTAGAATTTCTGGCAGCAGAGAGGTACACAGTATTGATCACTTTCTTGCATTTAACCTTATTTTTCTCATAGTACTCTTGAGCACTTTCTTGAGAAATGTTAGCTACTTCTTCAACTGGAGAACCTTTGAAGACACTGTTGAAGAACACAATATCTAGAGTCATGATGACATTTTGATCAGTGTCCCTCACCTTTCTTGTATTTGGATCAAAGTAATCTACTACTGCAAGTACAAATTTTGGATCATTAGTTGCAACCGGGAAGGATGCATATTTATGCAACTCAGATTTGATCAGATTGGTTAGGCGAGCAAGAGCTTTCTCAACTTGGTCAATAAACTCCTACATACTAACATGTCTAATTTCAGTATCTTTGATCTCCTTGATGTTTGAGTCCACTGAACTTGTTGGGTACAAATTATACTTATCATACTTGTACTTCATCTTTTTTGTTGATGTTTTACCCAGAGAAGATTCCAACTGGCTTGAGGAAGGCTCAGATTTTTTGTGGGGGAGATTTGACATTCGCAATGACTACATTCAACACTGAAGATTATCTCCTTTATTAGTTATCATCATCATCAAAATCAATTTTTCTCAATCAGACTCAAAATAAGCTTGAGAGTAAAACTACCAAAAATAGCAGGTCGGAGAAAAAAGTCCGACCTGCACTTCAGGAGATAAAATTTGCACATCAGACTTTAAAGTCTGATTTACAAGGATAAACATCTTAATTTGCACACTGGACTTTAAAGTCCGATGTGCAATTTTGGGAAATTCATTAGCACATCAGACTTTAAAGTCCGATGTGCAAGTGTAAATTTTTTTTAGAAAACCAACCAGCACATCAGACTTTAAAGTCTAATGTGCTGATTGGGGGAAAGGCAACTGATTGACATGTCAGGTTTTAAAACCTGACATGTCAATCAAACATTCTCCTCTTCGAATATTGGACTTTAAAGTCCAATATGTGAAGGTTACCCTCTTGCATATCAGACTTTAAAGTCTGATATGAGAAGAGGTCTCCACTGATCAGCTTTCATACTAGACTTTAAAACCCAGTGTGCAAGCTAAGGGGAGAAAATATTAGAAGTGCAAGTGGATTTTAAAGTCCGATTACCCTCCGGAGACACTACCAAGCAAAACAAAAAAAACAAGGAGGAAAGGAAAAAAAAGGAAAAACGTGAAGAACAAGCAAAAACCTGAAATGAAATTAAAAACCTACCTTAATCCACCATGATGAATGAAAATTTGGTAGGGATTCAACAAATCAGAAAGGCCAGTGAATGAAGACAGAGGAAAATAGAGGAGGACACGAGCGGAGGAGAAATTCACAAACAAGAATGAAGAAATAATCCCCTAAATTAGCAATAAATATGATATTAATTTCTAATCATGCAGTGCATGTTGGACTTTAAAGTCTGACATGTAGGAAGAAAACCCTTACAAGTCTGACTTTAAAGTTTGACATGCACTCTTCGACCAGACAACCTACCAGTCAGACTTTAAAGTTCGAACAATAGGGGAAGGATTACCTGTAGGTTAGATTTTAAAGTCTGATCTACAAGTTGAAAATCAAACCTTTGTACATCGGACTTTAAAGTCTGATGTGCAATAACCTTTGCAAAGAAAGAACCCTATAGGTCAGACTTTAAAGTCTGACCTGCAAGTAAAAATGCAAACCTTAAAAAACTAGAAAACAATAAAAATAAATAGCAAAAAGCTAAATGAGCTAACCGATGAAGTTGATCAAGCTCTCCTGGAGGTTGTAAGGTACGAAATAGACCAGTTTCATAGGGTTGCCTCATGATTTTGGCCGTGTTGAAATCGAGGACAACATTCACATATGCATGGAATATAATTCCAATTAAGCTCAGTACACAGACTTTGCACATTTCATTCTCTCTTTTGTTATCTGCTTCAATTACATATCACATCTAATTACAGTGCCACAATTATATGTATCTCTCTCTTTCTCTATATCCTATCTTTTTAATATCTCTTATCAAAGGAATGCATACATACATACACACACACACATATATATATGTATATATGTATGTATCTATATATATATATGTATGTATATATATATGTATGTATATATGTGTATATGTATATATGTATATATGTATATACACATATACATATGTATATGTATATATGTTGGCCATTTGGAGGAATTGATTATGTGTTGCATTGATGTTTTGTCATTGATGCCAACACTAGCTATTGAGATGCTTTACTGACACCCTTCTAGTCCCAGTAGGTTGAGTAGTTTTTGGTTGGTTTGGATCTGACATGATCTGGTAGGCTTTGGTATAGTTTGGTTATGGAATCAACTTATTCATGATACTCATGTTCATATTCAGTAAGTTAATTTTGGTCTAGTGATCGGATGCTATCCTGTTTGCTTGAAAGCTTGGCTTCTAGTTCCGGTGAGGGTTTCACCGGTAGAGCTTTTGATGAAGATCTTTGATGAATTGCATAAGTGGTGTTGGTGCAGCTTTTGGTGGAGTTTCAAGATGTTGATGGTGATCATATTCAAGACTTGGTAGATGGAGATCATTGTTGTAGCCTGTGGACCTATACTGGGTCCTGGTTGATCTAGGTTATGTACCGACTTTAATGTAACATGTGGATTGGACCTCTCGATGTGTTTCCAGGATGTCTTGTGTTGGATATTATTTGTTTGGTCTAAGGCCAACATGTTTTCTAATTATGTAATTGATTTATTCTCTGGTGGTTGACCTAATTGTTTATGGTCAAGGGTTTGTAATATAGATGTAAGATCTCATTGTAGATGATATGGTAAAGGTTATGGTTATGGGAAAGGGATGTAATGTGTGAATAATGTAATATGATTTAGGCAGAGGATTTGGTCGATCATTGGGGATCAAATTGGGTTTATGTAGGAGGATTTAGTCCTCTAGTATTGAGCTTAACTGAAACTGTACTTAGGCATAGGAGATGCTATCCTTTGCAATTCAACACTTCTCCAGATTATAGTCTAGATTTCTATGTAGTCAGTGAGGCTCCTTTTGTAATGAGTAATGTGCTCTAGGTTGTTGGCCTTCCTACAAGTGCAGGCCCCTCAATTGTAATTCACATACTTACTATAGAAGTATTATCTGACTATGGGTAGGCTTCCCACTGTGGTTTTTCCCTTTACCGGTTTTCCATGTATAAATCTTGGTGTCATGTGGATGGTATTTATTCTGTGATTATTGTTTATGCTTAATTGGTTTAACTGCATTTTGGTATTAATGTTTTGGGTTTCAGTATTAAAGTTTTAATTGCTAATGGTTCTGGTAATCTATGACAACTGATTCATCCCCCCACCTCTCAGTTGTCTTCAGGTTATCTGAACTGTCTAACAATTGGTATCAGAGATTTGGTCCTCTCTACAGAAAGCTTAACTGCTTGAGGAAGATCCTAGGGTGACTAACAGTTCAAGTTCATCCAGTTCTTCTAGAGATATCTTTCAGAGAGATATTCCTAGGCTTGATGGAACAAATTACACAGTATGGAAGATTCAGATGGAGATTAATTTGAGATGTCTTCACAAGGAAATTTGGGAGATCACACAAAATGGTGTCACACCTTATAATCCGGCATCTAGAAATCTTCCTTTGACAAAACTGGATAAGGATCTTGAGAATGATTATAGAGAAGAGAAGCCCTCTTGTGTGCACTTTCTAATCAACAAATAATGGGATTAACCAACAAATCATCTAGAAAGGCTATATGGGACAAGTTGGAGACTCTTAATTAAGGTGACCCTATAGTGAAGAATGCTAAACTTGATGGTTACTGGGTGAGATATGAAAACCTAAAGATGGAAGAAGATGAAAGGATTACTGCATTCATGGAAAGAGTAAATGAGATTGTTATGGGAATTCAATGTTGTGGTGGAATTCTAAGGAAAGATGAAATTGTTTCTAAAGTTCTTAGAGCCCTACCACCAACTTACAAAATGAAGGCTACTTCTATTAATGAGATGAGAACAATGGCTAATACATCTGTCAGCATAGATACTTTGGTTGGGAAATTGTATGCTTTTGATCTTGATGAATTTGGACCTTTTGGAGCTGTGAAGACTGAACCTTCTTTTCATGCATCTACATCTGCAACCAGTAAGAAAGATTGGAAATATTTATATGCAAAGGAATTGGAAGCTATGAAGAGAGAAGATGAGGAGTTCGAGAAACTTGAAGCACTATTTTCTAGAAGAGTACCTAAAGGACTGGTAGGAATCAAGTATGAAGGAAAATCACATTTTAAATGTTTTTCATGTAATAAGATTGGTCATTTGCATCTAGATGTCTTGAAAGGAATTCAAGATTTGAAGAAGAGTTAGAAGATAATTTAAACGTAACCATGGATATTAGAACAAGTATGATTATAAGAATAATAGAGACAATTCATGCTACATAGCGGATGAAGAAGGCATTACTGATTCTGATGATGAACCGGCAGAAGACTCTGCTAGTGGTTCTGACAATGGGAAGGAATGGCTGATCCTAGCTATCAAGGAAGATGTTCTGGTACTGGAAGAGAATGTACTTGAAGAGAAGGCACTTGCTGCTAAAATTGAAGACAAGGATGAATGGGTAATTGATAGTGGTTGTTCATATCATATGACTGGAGATAAAGGGAAGTTTCTATCTTTGCAATAATTTGATGGCGGTCTAGTTAGATTTGGAGATGACAAAGAATGTTTGATCAAAGGAAAATGAACTATATCATTGGATGGTAAGAACAATACTAACAATGTTTATTATGTTGAAGGTTTAAGGCATAATATTTTGAGTGTAGGACAATTGGTAGATAAGGGATTTCAATTACAGTTCAAGGATGGACAATGTAAAATCATTAACAAATCTAGTTTGGAGATTGCAACTGGTACATAGACAAAAGGTAATATATTTCATTTGAACTCTTGTTAGAAGACATGTTTTATTACACAAATTGATGAGAGTGGGCTATGGCATAAAAGTTCGTGTCATGTGAATTTTGATTGTACTGTAAAGATTAGTTCAACTAAGGTAGTTAGAGATAAACCTAATATTATGAAGCCCTATAATCTGATATGTAAATAATGTCTAATGGGTAAACAGGTTAGAACCTCTTTTAGGAGTATACAAGATAAATCTAATGATGTTCTTGATCTTATTCATATTGATTTGTGTGGCCCTGCTAGAGTGAAAAGTTTTCAAGGTGATAGATATTTCATGCTAATCATTGATGATTATTCTAGAATGATGTGGGTTACTTTTCTAAAAGAAAAATCTGAGGCATTTGAAAAGTTTGAAATCTTTAAGGCTAAAGTGGAAACTAAGACAGGATTGAAGATTAAATGTTTGAGGTTAGATCATGGTGGATAATTCACATCTAGTGAGTATAATAACTTTTGTGAGAAACATGGTATAAGAAGACAATTTCTTGCTCCTCGGACAACTCAACAGAATGGAGTTGTGGAAAGGAAGAACAAAACTATCTTGGATGTTGCTAGAATAATGATGATGGAAGCTAGTCTACCTCATATCTACTAGAGAGAAGCAGTGAGCACATTGGTTTATACATTCAATAGAATACATATCAAAGGATAAACTGGTAAGACACCTTATGAATTATGGTTTGGCAATACACCTACAGTTAAGTATTTTAGAGTCTTTGGCAATAAATGTTATATCAAGAGAGATGATATCATTGGCAAATTTGATCCTAGATTCAATAAAGGCATATTTCTTGGTTATTCTGATGAAAGCAAGGCATATAGATATTATAACAAGAGATTGTAGATAATTGTGGAGAGAGCTAATGCCAAAGTAGATGAGCTGAACAAAGGTCAAATTAGAGTTTATGAGAAGGAGATGGCAATGGAAATGATTCTATCTAAACCAGTAGCACCTTTACCAGAACAGAGTGTTGAATTAGTTACTCCAGCAATATCAGAGAATTCTATAGTAAATGGTGATCAGGAAAGAGGAACAAAGAGTCAGAGGACTCCTAGGTATGTGAGATTGAATTATTCAAAAGATCAGATCATTGGGGATAAGAACAATGGAGTAATGACAAGAAGAAGACTAGCAACTAATGAGGTATGCTTAATTTCACAAGTTGAACCGATATTAGTAGTTGAGGCATGTAAAGATGAATATTGGTTGAAAGCTATGGAAGAAGAATTAGATCAGATTGAGAAAAATAACACATGGACTTTGGCTCTCCATCCTAAAAATAAGAATGTTATTGGAACTAAATGGGTTTTTAGGAATAAATTGAATGAGGATGGTCAAGTTAGAAGGAATAAAGCTAGATTGGTTTGTAAAGGATATTCTCAGAAGGAAGGAATTGATAATGGAGAGACTTTTCCACCTATAGCTAGGATTGAAGCTGTAAGATTATTTCTTGCCTATGTTGCTTATAAAACTACAAGGTTTATCAGATGGATGTTAAAAGTGCATTTTTGAATAGAGATCTTATGAGGAAGTTTATATTAAGCAACCTGATGGTTTTTCACTATCAGATGACACAAACATGGTTTGTAGGTTAAGGAAAGATTTATATGGATTAAAACAAGCACATAAAGCTTGGTATGCAAGGCTGGATAAATATATTTTGAAGCTTGGTTTTACTAAGGGTAGTGCTGACAGTAATTTAAATTATAAAATCACTGATGATAATATATTGATTATTGAAGTATTTGTTGATGACATTATTTTTGGAGGTGAAGATAAGTTATGAATAGAATTTTCTAAGAATATGGAGAAAGAGTTTGAGATGTCTATGATTGGTGAGATGAAATTTTTCTTAGGTTTGTAGATTACTCAGACTAACAAAGGTATTTTCATCTATCAAACTAAGTATGCTAAGGAATTGTTGAAGAAATTTGGTACGGAAGATTCTAAACCGGTAAGTACTCCTATGGTTACTTTGTGAGCTTGAATTTCATCCTTAGAATGTTACCTATAATAAGTTAGTCTCACAAAATACAATAGAAATGCATACAGGAAATCCAAAATTCACCAATGAAACTGCATGAAATAAATATTAAAATAAAACACTATTTTACCTTCATGGCTTATGTCTCATTGTGTCCTAACTCCACTGTTCCTAGTTGTAGATGGTGTGCTCTCAGACAATGCACTGTTGGCTTCCAAGATGGCATATGAAGAATGGACTGATAACTTATAGTTAACTGATAGTATGATATGCAAAGCTACATGATTGTGCTAAAATGATTATGCTATATGATTATATTGCTAAAATGAGATTTGCTATTTGCTAATTACTTCAAAAACTCACAGATGCGTATGATTGATTGAAAACTATTTTGAAGACTAACTTCCTCTCAACTAAAGCTCTTGGTTTTATAGACTTTGAGAGGAGAAGATAATTTGGCTGAGATCAATGGTCTTGATCAAATTTGTAGATTTGAATGGCTATGAGCAAAGGTGAAGGTTGAGAGAAAGGGGGAAGGAGAAGACAAGTGTCACTCATCTCACCTTGACTGGGTTGTTGACTGAGGGAATCTAGGGATGGTTGGAGGAAATTTAGGCATGGTAGGATAAGTGGACTCAAGTCCTTCCCAAGATGTAGGGGTGTTGGAGAGAATATAGGAAATGGTTATGAAATGTGTACGTACACAATTTCATAAATTTTGGAGGTTGAGGATAAATCATGAATTAATATTTAGAAATATTAATTTCCTTAGCCACATGTTGGATGAGTTGGCAAAGGGAAGATGAAGTGGAGATGGAGGGTGAGTTGGAAAAGAGATATTAAATAATTTAAGAATTATTTAATATTTGAGACTATAACATAGGAGAATAACTATTAAATATTAGATATTTAATTGATTGGAGAAGATAATTAAATATTAGATATTTAATTAACTTGATTAGAAGGAATAATTAAATATTAGATATTTAATTAACTTGGTTAGGAGGAATAATTAAATATTAGATATTTAATTAACTTGGTTAGAGGAATAATTAAATATTAGATATTTAATTAATTAGAGGAATAAGATAAATGAATTAATTAATAAAATATTAATTAATAGAAAGATATGAAAGTGAATTAAATAAATTAATCTTTTCGAATTAACTATTTAATAGATGAATAATTATTAAATAAATATAAAATATTTATTTAATTGCTCATAGCCAATTTTAGGTGTATACAGTTACAAGTGAGAAATTGACAAGGAAAGATGTTTTTGCATAGATAAATCCTACAAGATACGAATCCATGATTGGAGGTTTGCTTTATTTGACTCAGACTAGGCCTGACATAATAAATGTTGTTTGTATTGTTTCAAGATTTCAGAGTGATCCTAAAGAAAATCATGAGATTGCGATGAAAAGGATTTTTAGATATTTGCAAGGTACATCAGAATATGGTTTGTGGTACCGTAAGGAAGATGACTTTATTTTATGTACATATAAAGATGTTGATTGTGCTGGAGATGTTTATGACTAGAAAAGTACTTCTGGTGGAGCTTTCTTTCTTGGAAAGAAGTTAGTTTCATGGATCAACAAGAAACAATCATGTAATTCTTTATCTACTATTAAAGTTGAGTATGTTGTTGCTGCTACTAACTGTACCCAAGTTTTATGGATGAAGCAAATGTTGAAGGATATAAAGGTGGATTGTAATGCATCAGTAGTTATTCACTGTGATAACTCTATTGCTATTGATATATCAAAGAGTTTGGCATTTCATTCTAAGGCAAAACACGTATCTATTAAGTACAACTTTTTTAAGGAAAAGGTGAAAGCAAAAGAAGATAGACTTGTTCATGTGAACACTAAAGAGAAGATTGTAGATATTTTCACTAAACCTTTGCCTAAAGAATCATTTGAGTACCTGAGATAGATTGGGGGTGTTGACATTCTATGCTCACATGAGAATGTTTGATGTTGTCATTGATGGCAACCAATTGGTAACAAGATTCTACAGGTTCACCGGTAATGCAAACATCATTCACCGGCACCGACAGGCACAAGTTTATTCATCGACATCTAGTTTACACTGGCAATGAAGCATACCGACATCCAGGCCGAGATGAGACAAGTTTTGTTTATATGAATTGTATTGTAATATAATTAATTATTTGTATGACAACATGATGTATTGTAAAGACTCATATATGTATGAGATCTTATAGGTTATTTTTGATATAAAATAGAGGGGCAATTATGTAATAGATTTTAGAAGATAGCGAAAGGATTTTGTAACAAGTAAAGATAGGTTATGTGAGTGAATATCATTCACCGATAGGTTTTTGGTTATGGTTTCTAACAGAGCTTAAACCGGTATTGAATCAAGCATTGCAAATGCTATTTTGAGTAGTACATTGTCTTGGATTTAGTTATCCATGTTGTAGTCAGTGAGACTCTTTCATTAAGGAGTGAGCTCTAGGTTGTTGGCCTTCCTGCATGTGCAGACCCCTATTGTAAGTAATATTTATTCATATTGGCTAGTGAGTAAATATCGTGGTTCACAAATCCCATCGAGGTTTTTCCCTTATCGGGTTTCCTTGCCAAAATATCTTGTGTTATGGTGTGCATTTATGTTGTCTCTATTGTTTCTCTTTGCTGCATTATTACTTGTTTACCGGTACATTAATTTGGGTTGCAAAGTTATAAATAAGTTCAAATATTCCATTAACCAGTCAGACACTGATTCACCCCCCCTCTCAGTGTCTTTGGGACTGTCATTGCATCTAACAGGGGGTTTCTACCCCTTTGCTAGAGACTTGATTGATGTAGTTTGGTATTAGTCTGGTATGTATTATTAGAGATACTATTCATTTCAGCACTGATCATGGGATGCTACTATTCAGGAAGAGTAGTCAGCTTTGTGATTCAGTTGTTTATGTTTTTTCTTTGATAATTTTGTCAGATTTCTAGCATTGATGTCAAAGGGGGAGAGATATTGATGTGAAAAAGAAAACTTAAGGAGTTGTATGCATCAGAGGGAGAGATATGTGTATAATTCAAAGCTTTAAAGAAATATTATTCATAAGGAGAGTTTGGTATTTGTTTCAGAATTTCACTGCTATATCTTTGAGTGGGAGATTGTTGGTTGTCTTCAATTGGGGGAGAGTTGTTTGTCATTTCTTGGTATGTAGATGTTTTTCACATCTAGTGTTTCCATCAATGCCATAGCTGGAGATTGTTGGGCATTTGGAGGAATTGATTATGTGTTGCATTGATGTTTTGTCATTGATGCCAACACTAGCTATTTGAATTGCATAAGTGGTGTTGGTGCAGATTCTAGTGGAGTTTCAGGATGCTGATGGTGATCATATTAGAGACTTGGTGGATGGAGATCATTGTTGTAGCATGTGGACCTATATTGGGTCCTAGTTGATCTAGGTTATGGACTGCTTTAATGTAACGTGTGGATCAGACCTCTTGATATGTTTTCGGGATGTCTTATGTGTTGGATATTATTTGTTTGGTCTAAGGCTGACATGTTTTTTAAGTATGTAATTGGTTTATTGTCTAGTGGCCGACGTGATTGTTTATGGTCAAGGGTTTGTATATATATGTAAGATATCATTGTAGATGATATGGTAGAGATTATGGTTATGGGAAAGGGATGTAATGTGCGAATAATGTAATATCATTCAGGCAGAGGATTTGGTCGATCATTGGAGATCAAATTGGCTTTATGTAAGAGGATTTAGTCCTTCGGTATTGAGCTTAATAGAAACTGTACTTAGGCATAGGAGATGCTATCTTTTGTAGTTCAACACTTCTCCGAATTGTACTATGGATTTCTATGTAGTCAGTGAGGCTCCTTTTGTGATGAGAAGTGTGCTCTAGGTTGTTGGCCTTCTTGCAAGTGCATGCCCCTCAATTGTAATTCACATACTTAGTACAAAATTATTATCTGACTATGGGTAGGCTTCCTACTGTGGTTTCTCCATTTACTGGGTTTCCACATATAAATGTTGGTGTCATGCGGATGGTATTTATTCTGTGATTATTGTTTATGCTTAATTGGTTTAACTGCATTCCGGTATTAATGTTTTGGGTTTTGGTATTAAAGTTTTAATTGCTAATGGTTCTGGTAATCTGTGACAACTGATTCACCCCCCTCTCAGTTGTATTCTGGTTATTTGAATTGTCTTACAATATATGTATATGTATATATACATATATATACATGTACATATATATATATATATATATATATATATATATATATATATATATATATATATATATATATGTATATATAGACAAATATACATATACATACATACACACACACACACACACACACACACACACACACACACACACACACACACACACACACATATATATATCAAGTCATCCACACATGCCTTACAAATGAAAATACCTTACATGCTACCTTAATATATTTCATATATTTTATTTACATAGGTCTGCCAAGGATACAATAAAATTTAAAGCCAATTGCAATACACATGCTATCTATAATGTTTAAACATGTCCTAAAGCCACAAGATAAAAAACAATCAATTATTGAAATGTGAATGTCTATGCAAACTATTATGTTTTGAAGGAAAAAATCAATTGACAGATTGAACTATAGAACCATGTATAGATTGTTAATCCCAATCGGTGCTAAGAGGGGAGGGGTGAATCAACACTATACCAATTATTACAGATTTAAACTTAATTAAAACTCCTTATTCAAACTTAACACTTATCAGTATAAGCAGTATTGATAAGAAACATGCACACAAAAATGTAACACACAAGACTACCAAGATTTAACACATGGAATCCCAAATGGGAGAAAACTATGGTGTGAGTAGAAACTCACAAAATCTACACTCTTCTAGAGCACACCTGGTGAGGAGCCATCCCTATTAGGAGATTACAAATATACTGTTAGTTGTCACTTGATCAAGGGATTTTCTTTAAGGCCTGTTAGAACCTTTACCCTGTTAGAGGTAGCATTGTTAAAGGACTTAGGATCATTATTTAATATGTCACCTGGTTAAGGGATTTTACAAAGGGACCTATTAAAGTCCACCCGGTTAAGGGATTTTACTGTTCTAGTTATTAGAAAACAACAAAGAGAATGATATATTGTAATAGCTACTCTTAGCTTAATCAAATCCAAATAAAGCTCTTCGGTTTGATCACTAGTTACACTTTCTCTGCACTCTATTGGTGCTCTGCATTCTTTCTCTTCACTTCACACTAGCCGACCTCTGCACACTCTCTTCACCACTTTTCTATTCACTTAGCAGTTATGCCTTGTACTCATTTTGCTGGATTGCCTCTCCTCAGAATTGCACTTTTGCAATTTTTACAATCAATCTTTTTGGTTTTTGCTAGAAACCTTTATACAAAACTTAGTAGATTTTAAATTTAAAACTTTCCAAATATTTCTGCACTCTTTGTGTGTGCTCTCCATCAATCTTGTTAACAACTCATCCTTAACTTCCTCTGCAACTTATAATTTCATCAACCTCTGGGTCGTGTTTTGTCTTTTTAATGTGAACCAAAAAATCTGCACAAATCTCACCTTAACTGATTGTTAACTACAATAGAATTAACTATCCATTTGTTTGATCATATCTCATCATGACTAACTCACTTTTGGTCATCTCATCCAGGTTACTATTCACTACTCCAAGATTTCCGGAGGATATCATCCTTCGACTTGTATCACCGGTTCACTAGTGTAACTCTTAACCTTTTTCCACCAGTCACTGATCATTAGTTGGACTGATCACTTGTCTTCCCAAAGTGTTTTGGTCATGCATAAGACTACTAAATTACAATCAGATTCACCTCTTGTGACTACATCATAATTTCATCTATCAATTCGAAGAAACTGATCTCAATACCTATTGGGTGCTTAATTGACCGGTCCACTACTTTGTTTTCCCTTCAATCAATTAGCCTTCTAATAACACACTTCTTAAGTGTGTCGATGATGCATATTTGGGAAGCACTAGATCCTCCATACTATTTGCAGTCATAAGTAAACCATTGAGGTTTACCACATCTTCTTGCCTATGAGCTTGGCCTTATTCACCAGTAAGTGTTGGTCATCAATGATAATACTAAGTGATGAACCAGTTGTGCCAATACCATCAGTTATGCCAACATAGATCACTTCAAAAGATACATAAGATGTACAATCTAAAAAAGAGGTACATTTGATACTTACAAATATATTACCCAAACTGCAAACCATATGTTGCATATAATGATCATCTATATTATAAATATGATAGAGTGATAAATCATTCAAGAATACCATAAAGCATATTTTGTATGCCTACCCAAGCACTGGTATCTAATTCATTAATAGCCAATTATTCTAGATAAAACAATGTCAACATTAAATTCTTCATAAAATAATATACCAAAATAATACCACATTCCAATTCTAGGTAGATTACAATGCAAGTCAAATACTACATACAAGTTAGAAAATTTCCATGGAGGATATTATATTTAGAAAAAAATTCATGAAAATATCAATGTGTAACCTCTTTTTAAAAAGATAATTATATTGTCTTACAATTACCATGACATTAATTCAACCTTTAATTACATAATCAGAACCACCAATACAAGTACATATCTATATAGACATATCTCTAATAACATTTAAGAGCCTTAAGATAGATTTTTTTTTTGCAAATAAATAAGAAAACCCAATTTCCTAACCCAGAAATGGTTCATTATATTAAGGTTCCTTAAATAAAAATAGATAAGATTAAAGTATTGATCAAGCATGCATGTATGGGTATATTATTATTTATATTTTATAAACCTCTGTGAAAGTAACCCTATTTCATATTTTAAGATATAATTGACATAAATTAAGAGCTCACTAATAACCCCTCCTGTCCAGGCGCTGCTAACAAGTTTTATGACACTGAACCTTGGTTTAGTGATGGTATTATTCCTTATAATTAATTCTTAATTATGTTTAAGATGTGTTTTCAGCTCTAGGAGTGTGATACTTTGATGATTGATTTTACTTATGTTACTCTTTTCATGATAAATTTATAGTGTATAGTATGATTATGGTGTATGCTACTATTAGATATGCTCATTTTTGTAATGTATAAATATTAAGTAGGCTCATTATTTATGATCCACTAACCCTAGTATAGATGATCATAGATGTAACATCTGGATGGATTTATGCATCATGGATGTTCATGTTGGTGGTGAGAGGGGATGATCTCACATCACCCTCTTAGGAGGGACATGTGATGTCATGATTCACCTCCACTGATGTGATTATATATGGATTATATTATATTTGTATATATGCATGTGCATTCACTATATGATGCAAGTTTGCAGATACCAGGCATCAACTCCATCTGGTTCCATAGGTTTGAGCGTGCCTAAAAACAATCTCGATGGTGGTATGTGGAGATAGCATAATGGCCCTACATTTTTCTAGCCTTAAACCATTTCCTCATAATAGATGATGTTGTCAATCTTGTTCACCTGATCAGAATGCCATCAAGGCATTGTCCATCAACCCCTAATTTGCAAATGGGTTTGGTTGAATGGTTATGTTTGAGTGTTTTATAGTACTATAAATATTTCATCATATTTAATTTGTGACTTTTATTTATGGTTTATTAATTACCTCCTTAAGATATTATATTTATATTCTATGTAAGTATATGTGTGCGTGAATATATTGTGTATGAATAATATGGTTATAATGTGATAATTAATATAATATTATTTTATTGAACTAATATGGTTTATAATAAGTAAATATTTATATATTGTCGGTGTGCATATAACTATATTTATATTTTGGTTTATTACATATTTTGGAGTGGCTATTTTATAGAGTAATTATCCCACTTTTAAATATTTAAATCTTTTGATGGAAACCCTAGTTGAGTTTATATATGTTATTGTAAGTGTACTCAGGCAGTAAATAAGTGTAAATTGTATAATCAAATATCAAAGAGCGAATCATAACTCTAATCTAATCAATATTACTCCTAAATGACAATAGAATAATACAATATCAATTGAATTGAAATGAAACTAATTAAAAGCTCCCTCAGTTGACATAGCAAGGCTTCCATTGTTCTTCTCCATTGTTGTTGATGTAGGTGGCTCTCAGGTATTGCACTTGATTTCCTGCATAAGATAGACAACAATATTGAAGACTATGATTTTAGCCTGAATTGAGAAAAGAGGTTGAATTTATAGATTTTCAACACAAAGGATGTGAGAATTTGAACTCAAGTGTTGATTGGGAGATAACTGATTTAGATTGATCAGTGAACTCAATTGATTGATTTGTTAACTCATTTGATTGAGTAGTCAACTGGATTGATTGGAGAGTGAACTCAATTGATTGACCAGTAGAATGAATAGATTAGCTACTTAACTGAATTGATTAGAGAGATAAGTGGATTGATTTTGAGTTAAAAAGGATGATTGATGAGTTAATTGAGTTAACTGATTAGACAATTGATTTGATCAATTAGTTCTGATTTTAGCTTGTGTTGTAGGAATTTGAAATTGAATTTAAGTTTTATTTTCAATTTGGATTTGAATTTGGCCATTCTAATACTGAAATGCACATGAAATTAATCGAAATTCAGATTTGGGGAAAATGTGAATTTGGTGATATGAAATTAGATGAAATGAATTGAAATTCGAATTTGGGAGAAATGAGATGAAATTAATTGGAATTATAATTTCGAGAATTGGAGGAATAAGTTAATTAATTTAAATAATTTAAATAAAATTATTGAAACTTAGGAAATAAAATTAATTAAATAATTTAAATAAAATTATTGAAACTTAGGAAATAAAATTAATTAAATAATAAAGATTATTTAAATAAGGAAAAGGTTGTAATTAATTAAATAATTGATACTTAATTAATATTTGAGATATGGTTAACTGATTAAAATGATTTGAGAATAGAAATAGAATAATTAGAAGCATTGAAGGGCTATGATTAGAAAAAAGGGTTAATTTAATCAAATAATTAAAGAATTACTTAATTAAAATAGATGAATAAATAGTGTAGAATTGATGAGACATTTTTAGGTGTCTACATTTGCCCCTCTTTGAGACAATATCAAAATGACGTTATTTCAAAGAAAATGAAAAGAAAAACTGCCCCAGTATGCCCCAGTGATGCTAGGGTATAATGCCCCCTCAGAAAAAGTGGTCAAGAAAAAGTGAAATGGAAACCAGTTTTTCAGAAATATGGTAGATAGTGATTAGATGAAGTTTGAAATGTTTTCAATCTAATTTGCTATGTGTACAAATACGTTGAAGCTAGAGGGGTCCACAGGTGGTATGTTGAGAAACCCTAATTTTGAGCTTATAAAATGAAGATTGGTATTGATTTGAGATCATTTGCATTGTTTCGTTTTGAAAGAATTGCTTAGAGATATTAGTTCTTTTAGCATCCTTGGAGTGAAATTACAGGTCAAAAAGCGAGGCTGCTTTTATCCGAGCGAGTGCAGTCTTATCAGAGACCTCCTGACACTAGTGGCATGGTGAGTTTCATGATTTCTTGCTTGTTTATGTCTGTATTTTGCAAAAAAATTAATAGTTTTTTGGTGTGCCATATGTCATTAATTTTGCAATTGACTGTCGATACTGCCGCAATTGATTTAATCACGTCACAATTGATGCAAATGCTTCACCTTTGATATTTTATGCCACATTTGATAATATTGAATTGCATTTGACAAAATTGGATTGCAATTGAAAGTAGTGATGCACAATTGATAATATCGTGTCACATATGTTAATTTTGATTCACATTTGGCATAAGTATGTTGCATTTGATAATTTTACTTCGCAGTTGATAATACCCTTTCGCATATGATAATAAAGGCATTTTTTTTCTTCTTATTTATGCATCTTGATAGTTTTGATGACATAGCTAACTCTTTTTTATATTTTCCAAATGCACGTGCATTATCCAGTACTTCTTGCTAGACAAACAAGGCCAGATGGTCTTGATCGTCGTCATGAGTTGGATCCAGAGGACACCATTTTGTTATGATAGGTTGGATTGTATTATATAGCACATTTACCCAAGGTTATGGCCAATAGGGCCATGAATACTGCTTTGATTGAGTGATGGCATTTAGAGATGTGTTCTTTTCATCTACCGATTGGTGAGGCGTCCATCACACTTGAGGATGTGTGGCATATTTTACACATTCTGATATTTGGTAGATGAGTTAATTTCGATCATCACGATGGTATCTCTTCTTTGTGTACGTTGTTTGAGTGTGAGGAGAAAGATCTACATATCCATGGTCGTTACAAGACTCATTGGGATGATTTTGATTATGATGATCTCACCGTTGTGCTTGCTTGTACTATTGTTGGATTATTGATTCTTGATAGATGTGCCCATGGTTTTCCTGTTGGATGGGGACATGTCATACATGATATGATTATTGACAGATGTGTATTTTCTTGGGGTCCTTGTCTTCTTGCCACTTTGTATCATCAAATGCATGGGATTGTTCACTTGCAGCAAAAATTAGTTGGATGTGGTATTACTTTGCTCCAGACATGGGCTTGGGAGCACATAGATATCTTCTATCTTATGTTACATATTGATTTAGAGCCATATCAGCTATATGATTTTGGGTATATTTTTGGTGTGAGGCATAGGACATCGAGTAACATCTTGTATTGGCATCATCAGATTGATATCTTACAGTATTTATCATGGAGACTTTATCTTACTTGTCCTTGTTGGACTGATGATGCTCAGCATCTTCCTTTTTGTCAATAGCACAGATATCGTATTGGTTGAGATGTGAGTGGTCACAAGATTATTGATATGCATCTTCTTGGTCATGTACTTAGACAGTTCAGGGAAGTACAGGGTATTCTAGACGTGACACATTATTTTGCTCGTACTACTTGAGAGGTTGGTGATTGGGGTGCTTGCATCCAGCCTCATGTTGCTATTGCTAAGTTTGATGCTCTTGCTCCTATTTTGTGGGGATGGCATCTTGGTGTAGAGGATCTAGTGTCCACAATGCAGTATAGTGTATGGTGGATATAGCACAGGCCTATACCTTTGACAAATTTGACAGTTCTGATTGGTGTTCCGTAAATTAGACATGGCAGGGGTCCTAGGGGAGAGGGAGAGGTTGAGAGGGTGGAGATGGAGGAGGTAGGGGTGGAGGAGGTAAGGATGGAGGAGGTAGAGGTGGAGGTCATAGGGATGGAGAAGGAAGAGGAGGAGGTATAGATCTGATAGCAGTAGTTGTAGAGTAGGTGGATAGTGGAGAGGGGAATGTGGATATTGGTGGAGAGACTATATCCATGAGCAATTCTAATAAGAGTGATGATTCAAGATTAGGATCACTGAGAAGTGATGGAGATGAGGGTGGGGATGATGGTTATGATGTGAAGATGCCCCAAGCTATGGAGTCTATAGGTGCAGAGATAGGAGATGAGGAGGGATTGAGAGGTCAGGTTAGGCATTTAGAGGACTTGGTCGCTACTTTGTGGAAATGGTAGATGGAGGATAGAGATTAGTATCGGCATGCAATGGAGGAGTTGAGTGTAGAGAGGGTTAAGATAGATACTGAGAGAGATCGACTACAGAGGGAGAGGGATGATGTAGTTAGGAGAACTCAAATCACCATGGATGCATATGCTCAGTTATTTGGGTCAGTGATGGAGGCACATAGCCAGGAAGATAGATATTTTGTTGCTACACAAGAGGCTATTTATTATCGGCAAGCTTATGAGAGAGCCATTCCTGAGGGTCAGATGGAACCTAGTTTTAGTGCTCTTATGGGGAGAAGATTTGTTCGATCTACCTCTCAACAGACTAGTACTGGAGGAGTGATGGGTCCACCTAGATTTCCATCGGGCATCCTAGAGTTAGTCAAGATGCACCTACTGATAAAGGCAGTATAGGTTGAGATATTGGATATTGATGTTGATGTTGTAGATACGATGTATTTTTACACATTTATATATGATATATGATATCCGTTCTTGATGATCTTTTTTATGGTGAACTTCATGGTATAATGTTTCTTTATTGTGATGATGAATGCAATATGAATGTGACATCATGCAGTGATTTGATGTATCTCTATATTGTGGTGCATAACGGTTGATGAAGATCTTATTATAATTATGGAACGATAATGAAAATGTAATGTGATGATGTTTATTTTTGTGTGTCAAAATATGTGTTGAAGGCCTTGAAATAACTGTTAGTTGTTAGACGTAGAATTGATATAAAATGATCAATCAACTGAGTCAATATTTGTTTATTCCAGATTTTGATGTTATAATGGATGATTTGATAGAAATTTTGATGAGAAAGTCTTCATTTCTTTATTCGTAGTGCAATACATTATCATCATTAAGCCTTATTATATAACAATGGTGTTTATTATGATAACTCAATGATGAGCAAATAGTACCAAACTGGTACTAAGAGGGGGGGTGAATCAATACATACAAAACAATTTCTCTTAAACTAGTTTGACAGCAAACACTTCAAAAGACTAGTAGATAGTGAGACCGGTTTGAAACGAAGTGCAACCGGTAAAGCTAAGAATGTCTAAGGAAAGCATTAACTGGTTACTCACTTGGCCTTTTACTCAACTTGAGACTACACTACCAGTTCACCCTTATGAATAAACAGGTAATCTATCATCAGATCATAATAGCAGCTAGCTCAACATGTTTTATTGATAGGCATAAAACACAGAACCATCATATGCTTGACAAACAATAGCAAAGCATCACAAGATAAAAACATCACACATGACACATATTTTTCACATGGAAACCCAATTGGGAAAAACCACGGTGGGGATGAATACCCACAAGCTATTTTTGAACTCTTTGGAAGTCTACTCTGTTAGGAGCCTTGTCTGGTTAGAGACATTACAATAGGTTCTGCTAGAAACCGATCCTGTTAGAGATCACCCGGTTAAGGGATGGCTACAATACCCAATTAAGGGTTAAACCCTGTTAAAGGCTACCTTGTTAGAGGAATTCAAGAAATCAATAGCTAAAGGACTTCAAACTCAATAGCTTAGAGTTACCTTGTTAAAGGATTTATAGCAAGCCGGTTAAGGCTACCCTGTTAGTGGATTTTCCAACTATTGAGGTGGTTAGAGATCAATAGGTATTACTATGATCTGGCAACAACACTCAATGCCAATGTAGATCTACTTAAGATCCTCTTCTCCTTCTACACTTACACTCTACATGTATCACTTCTCTCCTTTTGGTCTAGCAAGAAACATGTATCCTTTCTCTTGGATATTCATACACAACTTTTGCCAACAACCCTAGAAAGAGTCACAACATCGACCTTATAAAAAATAGTTAGGTCGGAAGCATAAACCCTAAACCCTAAACCTAATAGGTTAAGGAATTCAAATGCTTCAATCTTTACCATTGAGCATACTGCATTAATCTTCATCATTCATTTTCTGTCATTTCCATGGTGGCTGATAACCCATCACATGTTATCACCATTTTACAGTCTTCTCATATTCCTGAGGTAGATAGGCAAGATCTTCTTCATGAATGATCCTTCATGCACACAAGGCTTATGTGACAACATGATCTTGTTCTTTATTATCATGCTACCTCATCGCACAAAGTCACCGGTTGAGCCACACAGGCTCGAAGCACTTCAACTAGAAACCCTAAAGTTGAGACTACCAACTGGTAGTCATACAACACTTCCATATGTCGGTTCCCATAACCATATTCCAGTTCATCTTGAACAAGCACACTACTTCACTTTGGCACAAACGCAGGTTCACACCTTTGCAACATATTGAAATCAATGACAACATATAATATCATTATGTCCTCATACCAATTCTCATAATGCCAACAATCTCCCCCTTTGGCATTGATGGCAATATACACATATCTCTCTACTTCACATCTTCTCCCCCTTTGACAACAATGCCAAAGTGGAGGCACAAGCTTTCCTGTTCCATTATGCTGCTCCCCTAAGGAGTAGCATCCTTCAACACACCAATCCAAAAAAAAATTGATTATGCAGTACCTGACTAATGTGGAGCATATGCTTTTAGTTCACCTCCTGAAGGGGAAGTACCCCTAATTCACCTCTTAAGTATATAAATGTAGTCTTTAGGAGAGGCTTGGTGAATACATTTTCTAACTACTCCTTACTGGTAACATGCTCCAGTGCAATCTCTTTGTTCTAAAACTTTCCCTCAAGAAATGATACTTAAGCTCAAAGTGCTTGGTTCTAGAATATAAAACCAGATTCTTGGAGATATTAATTGCACTAGTATTGTCACAAAATATGCTTACTGGTTCAGATATAGGAATTTTGAAGCCATTCAATACATGCTTCATCCAAATTGTCTGAGTGCAGTTCATGAAAGCTGCAACATACTCTGCTTCCATTGTAGACTGAGAGATACAACTCTGCTTCTTACTCATCTAGGAGACCAGTCTACCACCAAGGAAGAATGCACCACTAGTTGTGCTCTTCCAGTCATCTACATTACCAGCCCAATCAACATCTATGAACACTTTCAAGTTGAAATCCTTGCTATATGGATACCACAATCCATAGTCAACAGTTCCCTTCAGATACCTAAGAATCCGCTTGACTGCAACCAAGTGGGATTCCCTTGGAATTTTTTGGAACCTTGAAGTAATGCCAACTACATGTGCAATATCTGGTCTACTATGCACTACATAATGCAATTTACCAATCATTGATCGGTATTCCTTCTCATCAACCAATGTTGAGTCATCCTCTTTGGATAGTTTACAACCGGTCACCATCGGTGTACCAACCGTTTTTCTATTTTCCATGCCAAAGGTCTTCAAAACCTCTTTGACATACTTGGACTGAGTGATAAAGATTCCATCTCTCATCTGTTGGATCTGCAGTCTAATGAAGAACTTAATCTCCCCTATGAGTGACATCTCAAACTCTTTCTTCATCTCATCTACAAACTCATGACTCATCTTGTCATCTCCACCAAAGATAATGTCATCAACAAATACCTCACAGATCAAGATCTGATCTCCTTCAAACTTCAAGTAGATATTGCTATCTTCACTTGTTCTCTCAAATCCAATCTTCACAAGATGGGAATGCAGGAATTCATACCATGCTCCAGGTGCTTTCTTTAGACCATATAAGGTTTTATGTAGCCTACACACCATGTCACTATCTTCAGATAGGGAAAACCCATCTGGTTGCTTTATATACACCTCCTCTTCAAGTACACCATTTAGAAATGCAGATTTTACATCCATTTGATATACTTTGAAGCCTTTAAAGGCTACATATGCTAGAAGCATATGAACTCCTTCCAATCTGGTTATAGGAGCAAACATTTCACCATAGTCTTCTCCTTCTTCTTGGGCATATCCTTTGCACACCAGTCTGGCTTTGTTTCTAATCACTGTGCCATCCTCATTCAGCTTATTTCTGAAGACCCATTTGGTACCAATGACATTTTTGTGCTCTGGTCTGGGTACCAAGGACCATGTACCATTTTTCTCTATCTAGTCAAGTTCCTCTTCCATTGCCTTGATCCAATCTTCATCCTTATGTGCCTCTTTGAATGTTTTAGGCTCGAATTTAGAGATCATGCATGAGTTTTCTCTAACTTTTCTTCTTGTAAGGATTCCTGCATCCTTATCTCCTATGATCTACATAGGATCATGATTCAACTTGACATACTGAGGAATGGTCTTGATAGATTCCTCTTGCTTTTCTTCTTCATCCTCATCTCCATCAGTGTCAGCATCTACTTCTGTAAGTGTAGGAACACTATTGCTGGGACTCAGTTGACTGACAATCAGTTCCTAGAAGGTTGCAACCGGTTCACTTATCGCTTGCACACTATCAGTTTCCTTAGTTTTCTCAGAGATTTCATCAACTCATACATTGATGCTTTCCACAATTCTCTGAGTCTTGTTGTTGAAACACTTGAGAGCTTTTCTCTTGATGGAATATCCTAGGAATATTCCCTCATCACATTTCACATCAAATTTGCTCTGATGTTCACTTCTCTTGATGTAACATTTGCTACCAAACATTCTAAAGTAGCTAACCATAGGTGTCTTACCAGTCCAAGACTCATAAGGAGTTTTATCCTTACCTTTCTTGATGAGTACCCGGTTCATTGTGTAGACTACAGTGCTCACCGCTTCTCTCCAAAAGGTGTGAGCTACCTTTCCTTGAATCAACATGGTTCTAGCTACTTCAACCATAGTCCAGTTATTCCTCTCTGCTAGGCCATTTTGTTGTGGGGTCCAGGGGGCAGACAATTGCCTCTTGATGCCATGTTCTTCACAGTACTTGTTAAATTCATCGGAAGTGAATTCCCCTCCTTGATTAGTTCTCAGGCACTTGATCCTTTTACGGCTTTCCTTCTCCACTAATTCTCTAAAAGCTTTAAACTTTACAAAGGCTTCAGACTTGTCTTTCAAGAATGTGACCCACATCATTCTTGAGCAATCATCAGTGAGAATCATGAAGTACCTATCACCCTACACAGTCCTAGTTTTCATAGGACCACACAAATTAGTATGCACAAGATCAAGCAAGTTGTCAGCAGTGAAAGATTTACCTTTAAAGGTTGAGGAAGATATTTTCCCCAATTGACACTCTCTGCACAAGGTATTATCCAGTTTTCTTAGCACCGACAACCCTCTAACTGCCTTGATCTTACTGGCCTTTACAATGTTATCAAAGTTTACATGGCAGAGTCTCCTATGCCATATCCAGCTATCATCAAATTTAGCCATACGACATGTACTTATATTTGCATTTAGATGAAATAGGTTACCTTTGGTCTGCATGCCGATGGCCACCAATTCATTGTCTTTTCCTTTGATTCTACAAACTCCATTCTTGAATTCTAGAGTGAGGCCACTATCATTCAACTGGGCAACACTCAGAAGGTTGTGTCTGAGACCATCAACCCAGTACACATTGTCAACACTACTCTTTCCATTCAGAGAGATGGACCCTCTGCCTTTGACCATGCATGGTGCATCATTGCCAAAATGAACCACACCACCATCATACTCCTCCAAGGATAGGAACTTGCTCTGATCACCAGTCATATGGTGAGAACAGCCATTGTCAATGATCCACTGATTGGAATTATCAAATCAGGAGACAAGAGCCTTCTTGTCTGACACTTCTTCCTTGACAGCCACAAACACAATATTTTCATTTTCTTCATCGTCCGATTCTTCATCCATGACACCTTCATCAACTGCCATAAAATAGTTTCTCCAGTTTCCTCCTTTGAATTTCCTGAACCTTTCTGGTTTGTCCTTGTTATCACCATTAGGACAGTTTATAGCAATATGTCTTATCTGGTTACAAGAAAAGCATTTCAAAGGTAGCTTACCTTTGTATTTACCGGTTCCTTTAGGAAGCTTCCTAGCAAGGAGAGCTTCAAATGCCATCAGAATCTCCTCATCATCCATTTCTCTGCTCTATCTTGGTTCACCACTAGTGCTAGCTTCTTTTCCTTTTCTGGATGGAATAGTAGAAGCTTTAAAAGCCGATTCAGTCTTTTGAACTTTGCCATCAAAACTATTTAGCTCATAGGTTGTCAACTTTGCTATGATGGAGTCCAAGGATGCCTTAGTCTTGTCTATTGATCTCAGCTCCTGAATAGCAGCAACCCTTATTGCATAGACCGACAATAGGGATCTCAGGACTTTGCTTACCATAGTGGAGTATTCTATTTTACCACTTGCACTCTTGATATCTCCAACAATAGTTTTGATTCTTATTCTATACTGTTGAATGGTCTCACTTTCAACCATCTCCATATCTTCAAACTTCCTTCTCAGGCTTTCTTCCTTAGCCTATTTTACATGTTCATCACTGCCATAGATATTTTCAAGAGTATCCCATACCTCTTTGGGATTTATCTTGTCCTGAACATCAATAAACTCAATGTCAGATAGACTACTAATAAGGGCTTCCATGATTTGCCCATTTTCTTGTATCTCTCTCTTTTAATCATCAGTGAGAGTACTGGTAGGGGAAACATATACATTCTCAACATAGCTCTAGTGTTGAGCACCCATGCTTCTGATGAATATCTTCATCCTATCTTTCCATATACCAAAATTTTTCCTGTTAAACTTTGGACCTTCCCTCTTCATCATTTGACTAGGATCTTTACCTCAAGTGGTTAAGCTTAAAACATAGAGGACCTGGAGGATGCTCTGATACCAATTGATAACTCAATGATGAGCAAATAATACCAAAATAGTATTGAGAGGGGGGATGAATCAGTACATATAAAACAATTTCTCTTAAACCGGTTTGATAGCAATCACTTCAGAAGACTAGTAGACAGTGACACCAGTTTGAAACAAAGTGCAACCGGTAAAGCTAAGAATGTCTAAGGCAAACATTAACCGGTTACTCACTTGGCCTTTTACTCAACTTGACACTACACTACCAATTCACCCTTATGCATAAACAGGTAATCTATCATCAGATCATAATAGCAGCTAGTTCAACATGTTTTATTGACAAGCATAAAACATAGAACTATCATATGCTTGACAAACAATAGCAAAGCATCACAAGATAAAAACATCACACATGACACACATATTTTTCACGTGGAAACCCAACTAGGAAAAACCATGGTGGGGATGAATACACACAAGTTGTTTTTGAACTCTCTGGAAGTCCGCTCTATTAGGAGCCTTGTCTGGTTAGAGAAATTACAATAGGTTCTGCTAGGAACCGATCCTGTTAGAGATCACCTAGTTAAGGGATGGCTACAATACCCGATTAAGGGTTAAACCCTGTTAAAGGTTACCTTGTTAGAGGATTTCAAGAACTCAATAGCTAAAGGACTTCGAAATCATTAGCTTAGAGTTACCCTGTTAAAGGATTTACAGCAAGCCGGTTAAGGCTACCCTGTTAGGGGATTTTCCAACTGTTGAGGTGGTTAGAGATCAATAGGTATTACTATGATCTGGTAACAACACTCAATGCCAATGCAGATCCACTTAAGCTCCTCTTCTCCTTCTGCACTTACACTCTGCAGGTATCACTTCTCTCCTTTTGGTCTAGCAAGAAACACATATCCTTTCTCTTATATACTCATACACAACTTTTGCCAACAACCCTAGAAAGAGTCACAACATTGACCTTATAAAAAATAGTTAGGTCGGAAGGATAAAACCTAAACCCTAAACCTAATAGGTTAAGGAATTCAAATGGTTCAATCCTGACCATTGAGCATACTGCATTAATCTCCATCATTTATTTTCTGTCATTTCTATGGCAGCTGATAACCCATCACACATTATCATTGTTTTATAGTCTTCTCATATTCCCGAGGTAGATAGGCAAGATCTTCTTCATGCACAATCCTTCATGCACACAAGGCTTACATGCCAACATGATCTTGTTCTTTGTTATCATGCTACCTCATCGCACAAAGTCACCGATTGAGCCACATAAGCTTGAAGCACTTCAACTGGAAACCCTAAAGTTGAGACTACCAACTGGTAGTCATACAATGCTTCCATATGTCAGTTCCCATAACCATATGCCAGTTCATCTTGAACAAGCACACTGCTTCACTTTGGCATAGATGTCGGTTTACACCTTTGCAACATATTGACATCAATGACAACACACAATGTCATTATGTCCTCATACCGATTCTCATAATGCCAACATATTACACTAGGGTATGAAGAATCAAGATGTATAGAAATCTCATTGCAAAGAAACAAATGCGTAACAGTTAAGGAATGAACCCTCCAGTCTAGGAATTACACCAGGGGTCAAGGTATGTGTGGCATTCACAAGATGAATTCTCCTATCATAGACACCCACTAGAGAATTTTCCCCAGAACTTCATTGGTTTAAGCCACAAACAACAAAAAAAGAAATGGATCATTCCATCATGGCTTCTCTAGTCACTTTTGGACATCCTTGAGTAGCTAAAAATAATGATCTTCACCAATTTGATAAAAAAGAGTCAACCAAAAAAAGACAAAATTGGGCAGTTAGACTGACTATGCCTTTGCTTTGATATGGTTGATGTGATTTTGGTAATGTCTGGTTTCATAAGTTTTGGACACCGTATAAGACCGATCTATCTAGTTTTGATTTTTTATATTCAATGACAGTCCCAAAGACACTAAGAGGGGGGTGAATCAATGTCTAACCAGTTAGCAAAATATTTAGACTTATTAATAACCTTGTATACCAAAATAGTGTACCGGTAAACAAGAATTAATGTAGCAAATAAGAATAACATAGACAACATAGACAACACACCATAATACAAGATATTTAACAAGGAAACCCAGTGTGGGAAAAACCTCGGTGGGATTTGTAACCCACAATATTCACTCACTGGCCAATGAATAAATATTACTACAATGAGGGGCTTGCACATGCAGGGAGGCCAACTGCCTAGATCTCACTACTCAATTACAAAATAGAAGTCTCACTGACTTATAAAATGGATGATTAAATTCAATACAATGTACTGCTCAAATCAACATCAACTATACTAGGTTCAGTACCGGTTTAAGCATAGTCTATAACCAAAACCTTCGCTGTCCTTATACAAATTGCCTTATCCTTCACATACATAATTATATCAAATGAATAACAAGAATTCATACATATATGGGTCTTTTACAATATACAAAGTCAGCTTTTACAAAAGATAATTATAATTCAAAACAATAAATAAAAGTTTATTCCATGTCGTCCTGAGTGTTGGTATGCAATATTGCCGATGTCGGTGAGGTGCCTGTCGGTGTATGTAGAAGTCTATTGTCGGTGTCGATATCTGCTGATTGGTTTCCAGATGGATGCCAGTTGGTTTCCATTAATGACAACATCAACTATTCTCATAAGGGTGTAGAATGCCAACAATCTCCCCCTTTGGCATTGGTGGCAACATTCATGAGAAAAATCCAAAAACTGTTTCCAAAAACTAAAGTCCAAAATGTCTCCAAAAACTAGAGTCCAAAAAGATGTGCTCCCCTTGAGCAAGTGATCTCCTCTGTACATTTATTTTTCTCCTCCACTACTCCCCATTTGACATCAATGACAAAGGTTGTCAAAAATTGTCAGACTCTGCATAAACCTTTTACTATCATTCAAAGTTGCCATAGTCTATTGAATCATGCTGGTGAGATAATGCATGTGATCTTTCGGTGATTGCTCTCCTTGAACTAATGCCTTCAAGATTTCATTTCTCTTAGAGATAAGATTGTCCAACTTAGAACCAAGTTTATTTTTAAGTTCCTGGGCATTTGATCTTATCCTTGACTTCTCTTTCTCAAGTTTCCCTAATTTCTCCTCAAAACCTGCCATTTCCTGCTCAATAACTAATATATGTCCAAATGAACCAATTATATTATCAGCTATGTCATCAATTTCTTTCTGTGTTTTACTGATCTCCTTATCTATGTCTTTTTTCAAAAGGTGAGGTTTGCATGTTTCCTTATATAGCTCCTTGTATTCCAAAATTGTAGAGTTAAGTACCGGTAATAATGTATTCAAGTGTGTTGTACACTTCTTTGTGGTGTCTTCAAAGAATTTATTTTTCTCTTTTTCAACTCTCTCCTTAATTGTATCCTCATTCACCTTGTCAATAGTTATTACATTATCAGGAATAAATTTGGACAATGTGTCCAATTTACCTAAAGAATCTTTAAATGATATGTGTTGCAATTTGGTACAATCAGCTTAAGAATAGGTAATGTATTGTCAATTGCCTTGTAGGCCAATGCATTGCAATCCATTATCTTCCTAATTGAATCCAAAAGTACCTCAGTAATGTTGGTATGTCTGAATTCACATGTAGATGTGTCGGATGTCTAACCAATCATATTTATTACCTCTTTTCTTTCATCGGATGTGTCGATTTTGCTTGTATTTTCCTTTGGTGGATCAGTCTGGGTTTGCATCTCAACCTGTAAAGGTTTCTCAAACTGTTGCATTGTCTCTGTAATTGCCAGTTTCTCAGTCTGTGTGTGTACCTCTGTCTCTGTTTGTTTCCCTATCAAATTCATAGTCTCCGGTGGCCATGTGCTAGTACCTTTATCAATAGGATTTTTAGTCTATGTCGGTTGCTCTATTTGAGTTTGTACCTATTCCTCTACCATGTTTCTATTGTTGACATTGTTTGTCTTTACTTTAGATGTTTCCTTATCCACAATAATGTTTACCTTTTGTGTATTCGCATTCATTGTAAAAAGTATGTCTGATTCAGGTTTAGTACCATTATGTGTAATGCCTTTAATTTTAATAACTGGTGGATAATCTGAGTGTACCGGTGTAATATCCAAAGGTGGTGGTGGAAGATTGTTAGTAATCTTAATGTTTGGAACTCCACCAATTTTTCCTTTACCCTTATCCTTTTCTTTCTGATATACTTTGAATATTTTCTTAGGTCTGTTCATTTCCTCTTGTTTTTCTTTCTCCACAAAGAATATATCCCAATTATTAGATGTTTCTTCTACAATTTCCTTTACTCTTCCAGCCATCAGGCTTACCTGCCGGTGTCCACTAGCAAATACTGATCAGTTAGCCTCAGAAATAAGTTCATCATCTTTGGAGTTAACCGGGTGAACAACCAAGAGTACTTCAACCTTCAATTTCTTGTCCAATTCCATCACATATAGCCTTTTAGCTTCTAATCTCATGTAGATATCGTGTGGTAGCTCATCAAAAACTTCAAACAAAACTTTCTTATAAATGTCTAAATGAAGAATAATGCTTTCTTCAATAGTGTTTCTGTCAGTATCATTTGAAGAAGTATACCATTTGTTCACATTAGATAGATTTCCTTCCTCTATTATTTCATTCAATAAATCATTCAATGTGGGTTTTGTCGGTGTCTATTTTCTCTTTGGAGTAAGCTTCTTCTTGGGTTCCCTAACCACCTATTGTTTCTTTCTTAATGTCCTTGTCTTCTTCAGAGAAGGAGAGGGTACCGGTGAGGTTTTTCTCTTCCTTTCCACTCTTTTGAACTCAACTACCTTACTACTATCACTATTAGAAGATGTGTCAACCAGTGAAATATGTGCCTCCGGTTGAAGTCCTTCTAGCTCACTAGCCGATATGCCACTAAGGTTCATGACATTCTCTTTGATTTCCTTTACTTTCTTAGATGCGTCCCTAATGAATTTTTCTCTTTTCTTAGTCCTTTTCTGCATAGATACTTTATTCTCTATGGTTTCTGCACTTTCAAAGAATTCTTCAGATGGCTCTCTTGGTGCATCAAGAAATACTTTTGCATATGTTTCTAGAATATGTAGATCAACCTCATAACCCATTTCAGTAACCCATATATTTCTAGCTATTACTGCTTCCATCCAGGTTTCATCTCTTTTAATCACAAAGAAGATTTCCTTGTCATGTTTTTCAAATATGCTCTGAGGAATCCTTTCCCTAGCTCTCATCTTAGATTGAAAAGATTTAAAGTAATCATTTATGTTGTTGTCTTTAGCTATTCCCATGCTGGTAAAAGCCTCCTATAGTTGTTTTCCTACCGTTATATCATAACCAAATTCTTTGGGTCCTGTACTGGGGATCTCTTTGTTGAAGTATAGAATTAAACATACCAGAAGGTTTCCAAAGCGGAAAGTACCCTTCTTGTCTCTCTTAATCTTTTTCAGGTTATCAATAAGCTCATCTTTTAACCATTCACACACATCTATCTTAGCATTGTTGTTTATCATTTCATGTGCACTATAAATACAAAGACTGGAAATAGAATTGAGTCTGTTAGAATGTGTGGCTTTGTATCCAAGAACCATACTTACATATCTCACATTGATGTCCTTAATGTCATTTACTCTAAGTGATCTATTGTCAGGTGTTGCTTCGGTTAGGCTCATCACCATTTTGTTTGGAATCTTTTGTCTTATCAAGTCAACTACCAGTTGAGAGTAAACCAGTAACTACCCTAATTTCTTGTTGAGTTATCTTACAAATAGAATCCAACCATAAGAATTCTCCATGTGCTCTACTCCATACAATTCTTACCACTTCCTATAGAAATTTAGGGATATTCAGTATCTCCACAAAACCTAAAGTCTCCATAATTTTGTGTTCAAGTTTAACAATTCCATGTTCATCACAAATAACATCATTAAACATTTTCATTAACTCCTTAGATCCTAGATCTTCTATATTGAAATATATATAAATCCTAGGGTCTTCTGCAAAAGCTAATCCCTTAGGTATTTTTGAAAAAGATCCTATAGAGTCGTCTTGCTTCGCAATCTCAAGAATTATCTTAAAAATAGGCCTAAGGTGTTTCACTTTCTCCACAATGGTAGGGTTTGGTATAAATTGAGGAACAAAAGAGGAAGCAACCATTATGAAAAATACCTCTTATCCGAATGTTTGCTAAATGTTTGAAAAACACTTCCCATATTCGCCTTGAATGCTGTTGCTTGATTTCATGCTCACAACAAGTTTGAATTCTCAGTGAGTTTGAAATGAGGGTTTCACAGTGCTTTATAACCAAAAGCTCTTCAAAACATCATTAAATGCTCGCCGGTTAAGTGAAAACTTAACACACCTGCCGATAAAGAAGAGATGTATCTTCTTACCATTAACTGAGGGTAGAATGCATCTTTTTCAATTCATTGCCATAACCCCAAGGGATTATTCCTCAGTTAGATGAAGAATATCTGCCGGTGGCGGGTTACTTTGTTCTACCGGTGAAGATATAGTTTCATCAGTTCTCTGATCTCTTTTCTTAGTCAACTATTTAGAAAATTCTTTCTTTACTTATTCTACCTTCTCTTTTCCCTTCAAGCTAGATCTCATATTGTTTGCCGGTGCATTCTTGCTTCTAAAAAATTTAGCAATATGTCCAATCTTGTTACAAGCATAACAAGTTACATTATTCCTCTGAATTATGACCAAATTTGTTGCATTTGGAACATTGACTGGTGGATGAGTTTGTGTTCTGATTATTTCTAAATCTAAACTGATTTTCTCTATGACCATATTTGTTGCAATTGAAACATTTGCCATTAAATTTGTAAGCATTAGGTTTTCTTACTGGTTTGTTCTTATCTTCATTGCTTGTAGTTCTAGAACTTTCTCCAACTTCAAATACAAGTCCATTAGTATCTCCATTAGGCTTTTGACTCTTCAGCATGTCATCAAGCTCCTCTAAAATTTTCTTGAATTTGTCTTTGTTCTTATTTGTAGTAGCCAACTCATTTTCTAGAATTCCCTTTTGTCTCATAAGCTCAGTTTTATAATGTTGCATGTGAATAAAATTTGTCTTTAGCATATCATTCTCATGACTAAGTCTTAGATTTTCATTTCCAGCATCATTGAGTATCCTGGCGAAGTCTTCTTCATTCTTCTTCCTATCTTCAATATCTTTACATAACCTCATAGTCATATCTTTCATTTCATTCTTCATATTATTGTTCTCTTGTCTCAACTTGTTTGTAAGTTCTCTAAGAGTTTAGTTTTTATCATCCTCATTCTGCATCAACATATGAAGTTCTTTTTTTCTTATTCTTTGCAATAACTAGATTATTTTGAAGTGCCTGAATGAATTCTTGAGTAGTTTTAAGTACACCCTCCAATATGATGTTCTTCACTTTTTCTGCATCATAGTCTACAAAAGCTCCTTCCAGTTGTTGTCTTAAATTCTTCATCTGTACTAGTGTCAAAATCTTCCTCAAGCTATTAGGCTTTTTCCAAATAGAGGACCAAGCTTTGATACCAATTGTTAGATTCAATGACAGTCCCAAAGACACTGAGAGAGGGGGGTGAATCAGTGTCTAACTGGTTAGTAGAATATTTAGACTTATTAATAACTTTGCATCCCAAACCAATGTACCGGTAAACAAGAATTAATGCAACAAATAAGAATAATAGAGGCAACATAGAGAACACACCATAACACAAGATATTTAACAAGGAAACCTGGTGTGGGAAAAACCTCAATGGGATTTGTGACCCACAATATTTACTTACTGGCCAATGAATACATATTACTTACAATGAGGGGCCTGCACATGTAGGGAGGCTAGCTGCCTAGAGCTCATTGCTCAATTACAAAATATAAGTCTCACTGACTTACAAAATGGATGATTAAATCCAATACAATGTACTACTTAAATCAGCATCAACTATGCCAGGTTCAGTATCGGTTTAAGCTTAGTCTATAACCAAAACCTTCGCTATCCTTATACAAAATTGCCTTATCATTCACATACATAATTATATCAAATGACTTACAAGACTTCATACATATATGAGTCTTTTACATGTCAGTTTGAGTGCCGGTATGCAATATTGCCGATGTCAGTGAGGTGCCTACCGGTGTATGTAGAAGTCTATTGCCAATGCCGGTATCTACTAGTTGGTTTCCAGATGAATGCTAGTTGGTTGCCATCAATGACAACATCAACTATTCTCATAAGAGTGTAGAATGCCAACACGATTGTACCGATTATGTTTAAGATAAGATGTTGATCACGTTGATAGTTTGATAGATCGATAGATTAGATAGTTGATCAGTTTGATTGCAGATGTTTTGAGAAGATAGTTATATCCTTTGTTTAACTTCATGTGAAGTATTTGTTGGACATCTGTTGGGGTGTTTTATTCTTTCGAGACACTTTATTGCAATTTTTTCAATTGATATTTGAATGTTTTTGGATTTTGTGGATAGCTATTGATTATTTTTGGATTGGATTTTGGACTTTTTCTGCATGTTTAGGATTTTTTTTAGGATCATTTTTTGAATGTTTAGAAACTTTCAGGACTTTTATCTGAATGTTTAAAATTTTCTCAGGACTTTTATCTAAATGTTTAGAATTGTTTAAGGACTTTTATCTGAATGTTTTTTTGAATTTTTTCAGGACTTTTATCTAAATGTTTAGAATTTTTTCAGGATCATTTTTTATTGTTTTTGGTATTTTTTTTGGGATCATTTATTTGATTGTTTATAATTTTTTCAGGATCATTTTTTAATTTTTAGGATTTTTTCAGTTATGCCCCCAAGTGTAGACCTATGATAATGATATGCAACATGTATGTGTGGACAATTAATTTTCAATATGAATTTTGCAGGATGTATGACTAGCATGCAGTTCCTATTTGAACAAGAATGAGTGTGTGTGTCTTTCCTTCTAAAATGCACTAATTGGATTAAAGGTGCGAAATGTTTTAGACATAGGAGTTCAATCCATTCTCAAAAGGACTTTGACCATCCAACTTAACACACCTTGTAACCAAGATTTATGAATGGAGGTGTGGAAAACTTCTCCATCAATTCTTGAAACTATGATCTTTTTTTGGCCCATGTGTGTGCAATTGAGTTTATTCTTCAGTTCTTGTAATCATCAAAGACCCTTAGAATCCTATGTGGCTAGCTACATGAGTTATTCTAAATTCAAAATAATTCTAGATAGAGCCTTGGTACCAACAAGCCTATAGGGCTCTGACGAGGTTATGCACTATAATCTCTCAAACATTGCTCCATTGCCAGTATGCATCCATAGCCCTGATGGAGTTATTTGCATGTTCTTGTAGTCAAACTTTTTGTTGCACTTGTATGTGTGATATTTCAATAATATATCATTTTTTCTTTTTTCTTTTTGCCTTGACTTGTAAGTAATGAAACCTACTTGGGTATGATAATTACAGTGGCATTAAAGCAAAATATTTGATTTTTCACTGGCCACATGACCAACTAGGTATTTGTAATGACTTAGAGTTTTTTATTAATGTTTGAGATATAGCAATTGATGGATTTTGGGTAACAAGACTTGATAAGGAAACCTATACCCAACCAAGGATAAAGTATAATCACAATGTGACTTTGAAGATGAATGACTAAAGGCCTCCTAAAGACTTCATGAACAAGTATCTAGGAAATGAGAGAACCTTCATTCCTTTCAATGCAGACAGGTAAATAACTCATACAATCATCATGTTTTTATTGATGCAACTATATGAGAAATCAATAATGTTATGCAGCTATATGTTGTACAATGGTGATGTGAAAGAAACTATGATGTACTCTGAAATGGAGATATATAATGCAGTAAAGAAATATGTAGTACTAAAAAATTGAAATGAACCCACCCTTAGATGTAATATCTTTTCAAGTGCATGTTGTTATTGAGTTGGTATGAACTTTGTGTAGATAATTCATTGGTATTCATTTAAAGAGTTGGATGAACCTATCTTTTTCAATAGTATATTCAGTCAGGAGTCTTTCATGTACAGTTTCTACTATAGCCTCCTAATTTTCAAACCAATTCAATTGTGGTAAATCTTCTTGTCCCAATTCTTTCAAGTGTGGGCGTATGAGGAAAAAATATTTTGGTTTCCAAGTTGTGACATGAGTGGGTGCTATGTTTGTTTCTATTGATGCACTTGAAGAATATGATGAAGCTAACCAAGTGTTGATTTCATTAGCTAGTGTTATGCTTATTTCTATCATGACATTGGTATTTTATGATGGTGCACATACCATTGTTGACAAGTTGTCCTATGTAGTATGATCTAGATTGTTTATTTTATTGATAAGGGGTTCATGAACAACTTGTGTATTTGAATCATGAGAGTGCCTAGGAGAAATGATAATGGGATCTTGTTTAGGAGGTGAATGTTGGATGACACTTGAAAGAACATCTTGCTCTTGAGAAACAAGGGTGTTATTATGAGTGAAAAAGAAAACAATCAGGGGATCATCATAAGATTCTTGATAGGTGGAGTCTTCATCAAAAACTGGGTAGGATGAAAAGGTTTGTTCTTGTTCTTGATTTATTTCATGATTGATTTCTTCTGATTTTGGATTGTCCTCCTGACATGGGGGAGTTTGCATGGGAGATTTTTGGAAGGTTTCAACCTTTTGATTTGATGAGAAAGGATTTTGAATGAGACTCTCTAAATCATGAATTGAAATAGATTGAATTTGTGCTATGGATACCCCTTGGGAGATTGTGCTATTGGATAAAGATAGCATGGATTGGTCTTGCGTAACTTCAAGGGATGATGAAATGGTGGATAGATGTGTTGGGTTGAAAGAAGGTTTACATGACTCTAATGTTGGTTGAACTGAGGTAAGAATGATTTTGTTGAAGAATGAAGGTTGACATGTTTGAATGGTCTCACAAGAAGAAGAAGGTTGGCCTGATAATGATTCCCTTATGGTTATCACTTCTCTCATCATATTTTCTAACCAACCCCTATGGTTACTAGGACTAGTCATGTCTCTCATTTTTTGTTGCAAAGTATCAATTTGTTGAGCTAATGTTTCTATGGATGGAGATGGAATAGGAATGGAAGAGATGAATTCTTCACCTTCCCTATGAAATGCATAACGCCAATACATGATGTTTGTTTGATTGGTTTGAACCTAAGATCACAACATGTAAGATGTTTTCTTCATTTATAGAATGTTGCAAAAGTTTTATTTGATGTTGATGTTAACAAGCTTGTTTGTTGTAGGGTTTTGATCTTGTTGATATTGAAAATTGACTTTATTGAGGGATTTGATCTTGTTGATGTTTTTGACAAAACTTTGGTTGAGATTCCACTTTATTTTTTGGTATTTTCTAAAATGTTTGAGCTTGGTGAAATGTAGTAAACAACACAAAAAAAAAATCAAAAAGAATAAAACCATGAAAACAATACTTGTTTAAGGAACTTTTTTCAAATTCCCAGGAATGTTGGAGTCTTTTTCAAGACCCCATTTTGTTTTTGTTGTATTTGGGAAAATTTGATATCACATCAAGAAGACTCTCGTAAGGTCAAAAGGTCACAAGTATTATCACAACCCATGTCTTGATACTCTGTCAACTCAAACAGACCTTTCACACCCTAAATTGTTTTGCCTTTTTTTCTTGAAATTAGACCAAAGAAGATTGCTCCTCAATTGGCCCATTATCCTAGGAGATATATGGTGAGTGTCTTGGGGGTGGATTCTTCCCCACCCTTGCACTATGATAATTCAAGTGTTTGGTTACTGACTCAGTTGGGCTTATAATTTCTATGATGTTTAGGTAGGGTTTCTTTCAAGTGGTCACAATCAGTAGCATTTTACACTTCATTGAGGGAGGTCTCCCATTCTGTAGAGGTTACGCTCTATAGATTTTAACGTGTCTTATAGGAACTAAGGGAGGCATAAAGTTGTTGTGACAACATGTAGCACTCGTCATATATAATTTTCATCACATGACCATTTATTTATAGTGGCTTGGATTACTTGGCTATAGCCATTGCCACTTAGGTCATTCCCCTCTCATCGGCCTTAATGGCACCCTAAGGGCAACTCGGGAGGGAAGGCCTTCTAAAGGATTTAATTGCAAGAAATAAATGAAAGCATGAAAGAAGAGAGCCTATTTTTTTGATCAACCAATGAAGGGGAGAGCATAATGCCTATCCCTTCGAAGAGATTAAAAACAAAATTCTTTTTACCCTTCCATTACAATGATTTTGTATTCTAGGTGGAGATGTTGCTCCACATAGGCATGGTGTTCATTTTAACTGTCATAGCAATTATGAAAGTTATATTGTTCTTTATTAAAAGAACCAAAAAGAAATATTTCTACTCTAACTCTACAAAGAAAATAATGTTAGTCAACACATGGTGGGCTATCTAGCCTAATTTTCCAATTATAGAGTTCTGTCTTTTTACATACATAAAGATATTCTGGTAAAAACTAGAATTGCAACAAAACAAAAAATGAAAAATTTAATCTATGAAATGCAACTTACCTACAAAGAAAATGTGAACTGATGTCAAATCAATTGTGAAATGATGTGTCATCAATTGTGAATTGTTGTGTAAGCACTTGCAACATGATGACTGCTCAATTGCAAAATGATATGAGATCAATTGCTCGCTTCTTTTTTTTGAATTTTTTGAACTTTTTAAGAAGAAAAATAGAATAAAAAGATAGAAGATAGAAGGATTATTCTGCAATGATATTGTCCCACACCATGTGAGGCATCACATCAATTTAATCAAAGAATTTGTACTTGGTTAAAAAGCGGTGGATGGTCGGCCATCCTCTTAATTTCCTCTAATCATTCATTTTAGAGATGGCTTTGTGTGTGCATGGGTGTCGTGATAGGACCAAAGTGCCCTAGCCTGTGACCTGTGCTATGCTTGCTTTGATTCAAGGGGGGGTTCTTGCCTGCTGGGGGTCAATTTTTGCTTGCTTGTGGTCGGTTTTTTTGGGCTGCCGTAGGGTTTTTTGGCAACCCTTTTATGTTTCTTCTACTCTAGGTTGTCATTGGGGTTTGTGGGGTTTTGGGGTTGGTTTTTCTGCCCCTCTTCTTTTTCTTCTTTTGGTATTTTTTCTAGATCCATGGAGAATAGAGGAGTATCCTCTTCTCAAATGGTCTCTAAAGATCTGGATATGGCGGATCCGTCTCATTTAATGCATGCATGTGGAAAGGAACACATTGGTCATTCCCAATCAAGGACAGACATTTCTTCTTCGAAAGAGCCTTTTTTCATGAAAAAGGTGAATGGTTGTTTGGAGAGATCCCAAGATCATCCAGTTCTGGTTATTCAATGTGAGCAAATTTCAAAGGATGTTGAATATTGGTGCAATCATGCTCTCATATGCAAATTCATCGGTCTTCGCCTCTCTATACCTATTTTAGAGTCTTGAGCACATTGTGTCTGGAACCCTGAAGGAGACATGGAGCTACTTATGGCAGCCAATAACTATTTTCTAGTTATTTTTTCCAACCTAGCAGATAGGAACAAGGTGGTGGCCCTTATTTTTCAACCAGGTGGGACTCTTTATCAAACCCTGGCATATTGGCTTTAATTCTACTGAGGAGCTTCCCTCTCGTGTACTCGTGTGGATTCAATTACCAAGGCTTCCACTGGAGTTCTGGAGAGAAGCTATTCTTCTCTCAATCTCACTGCTTCTTGGTAAACCCGTGGGTTCAGATTCACAAACTCAAGATCGAAAGGTAATTTCCTATGCTCGCATGTATAGAAGTTGATTTAAATAATCCTTTGCCAGACTCTATGGAAATCTATTTGGGGACATCTTCTCGGATCCAATAGTTGGACTATGATACCCTGCCATTTAGATGTAGAATTTGTCATGAATATGGTCATTTACAGTGGAGATGTCCCAGAAATAAATCTTCTAAACCGGTTGTTTCTGATCCTCCTCACTCTGTTTTGGGGGAAGATAAGGGGAAAGACCCTATGCCTAATGGTCCTGCTAATAAAGATGGCTTCATTCCTGTGAAACCTCAAAATAAAGACAAGGGAAAGAAGAGAACCTGGTTGGATAGGCAAAATGATGTCACCCTAAAGAGGTTTGAGGTTCTAGAGGATTTGGTCCAAGAGGAAGGAGTTCCAGTTGAAATGTCCTTGGGTGCCCAATTTCAACATGAGGTGCTGGATGGGGATTCCAAGAAAGAGGGTTGGGCCCTATCTTTGGAGAATCAATAGGATGTTCAAATGGTTACGGATTTGCCTTCCCATGTTCAGGACAACAAAGATCTTAGTGAGTCACAAGTCCTTGAAGGTGCAGTAGTCATGGCATCTACTCCTCCTTCCACTATAGTGGCCTCAAGTTCAGTGAAGAGTAACAAAGCCCCACCTTTTTTAGGTTTACAACAGAAGATCCTCAAAAAGGGTTCTTTAGACAAACCTTTAAGGAGTGGACAAAAAATGGATTAAGAAAAGGTTAAGCTTATTGGGGATACTTTGGTTGAGTCAAGGTTTGTAAAGCCCATTTATTCTCACTTCTTTCAACCATATAAATGATTGTGCTCTCATGGAATGTAAGGAGGTTTAACAACATCCCTAGACAAAAGGTTGTTCGCAGATGTTGTTTTTATTCAGGAAACCAAGCTTTCTGTGGATGGTTTGGCTAGTTGTGCTTTGCGTGTCTGGCCCTAGGGCCTTTGGCATGGAGTGAGCTCTTATGGTAGTTGAGGGGGGTTGCTTGCTTTTGGAACCCGAGGAAAGTTTCCCCTTTGTGGTGGTTTTCTAGCAGGTCTTTCATTTCTATAGTCACTTTTAGCTTTGAGATAGGAGAAAGATGCCTCTTCTCTAATATTTATGCTCCTACTGATTTTGTGGGTAAGTCTCATCTTTGGGCTCACATCAATTTTGTTCGGGCTTAGGATCCTTTTCTCCCCTGTATTTTGGCTGGAGATTTTAATGTCGTTACTAGTTTGGAGGAAAAGCTAGGTGGGTTATTCAGGCTTGATCCTTCCTCAAATTTACTCAGAAATAATATTGGTCTCTTGAATCTCATTGATGTGAAGCCAATTAATGGTGTCTTTACATGGAATAATAGGAGGAGTGGTGTTGAGGCTATCTCTGAAAGGCTTGATAGATTTTTGGTTTCCTTCTTTTGGGTGCATGATAGGTGGTCCACCAGTTCAAAAATTCTCGATTGGAGGGGTTCTGATCATTGGCCTATTAAGCTTTCTATTACATCTTTTATAACCTCCAAAAATCCCTCTTTCAAATTTCAATTGATGTGGCTTCATGATCAGTCATTGAGGGATCTTATGGTTGATTGGTGGTATGAAGGGGTACTTGCCCACAGTCGGGTTATGTACTCCTTTGGGAAGAGATTATAACATGTAAAATACAGGCTGAAGAGGTGTTTTATGAACCTGCATAGACACAAGATGGAAGCTCAATCCAAGCTAGATGAGGCTACACATCAAATTAGAGATCAAGGGATGATTGTGGATCTCAGTATGGCCGAGTCCCTCGCTCTAAAGGACTTAGAAGAGTGGGAGTTTCATGAGGAGATTTTCTGGAAACAAAAGTCTCGTGTGGATTGGCTCCAAGAAGGTGATAGAAACACTACTTTTTTTCATAATTCTGTTAAGGCTCGTAGGTATGGTAACTCTATTACCTCTCTGATTTCTTCAGAAGGGGTTCATCTTTCATCTAAAGAAGAAATTGCTATGGAAGCTGTCAGTTTTTTTTCTAATTTTTTTACCAAAGAGGATCTTGAAGCTATAGTGGAAGAGAGGGCCATCCTGAATTGTATTCCCCCTCTTGTCTCTATTGAAATGAATGATGCTCTCTTGTGCCCCATTTTGTTGTCTAAACTTGAGGGGGTTGTGTTTCAAATGAAAAAAGGCAAGGCTCCTAGCCCTGACGGGTTTCCTATTGATTTTTTTCAAGAATTTTGGGAGATTATAAAGTATGATCTTCTAGATATGGTTCAAGAATCTCATAGAAATAAACAAACACTCGAATCTATGAATTCTACCTTCTTGGCTCTCATTCCTAAGAGGGAGGGGGCTAATAGCTTGGATTAGTATAGGCCTATTGCTTTATGTAATGTTGTCTACAAGCTAATCACTAAATTGATTGTTGAATGACTCAAACCTCTCCTCTGCACTTTGGTTTCTAAGGATCTAGGTCTTTGATGGAGTTGTGATAGCAATGGAGGCTATTCATTCAATGGCTTCCTCTAAGAAAAAGACTATGTTTATTAAACTTGACATGGCCAAAGCTTATGATAGGGTGAGTTTTGATTTCTTACAGAAAATCCTTTTGGCTTTTGGTTTTGGAGAAGAATGGGTGAATTGGGTTCTTAGTTGTGTGACTTCTACCTCTTTCTCAGTTCTTATTAATGGGGAACCCTCAGAATTGTTTAGTGCTTCATGAAGGCTTTGGCAAGGGGACCCTTTATCTCCCTATTTATTTATTCTCATGGCTGAAGGTCTTGGCAAATTTCTCACATCCCAGGTGAGACATGGTTTTATTCAGGGCTGGAGTTGGAGTAATTCTCTATCTCCCTACTTCCATCTTCAGTTTGTGGATGACATAGGTTTGATGGGCAGAGCCAGAATCAATGAGGCAGTGAATTTCATGAGAGCTTTGGATATCTATTGCAAAGCCTCGGGTTAGAAAATTAATGAAGATAAATCATCCATATATTTATTTAATACCCCTTGTCCTATTCAAAATAGGATTTCTATGATCCTCAGATTTTAGATGGGGTATCTTCCTTTGTTGTACCTTGGGATACCTTTAGATTTGGGGGTTCAATGTAGAGATTTTTGGCAAGGAATTTTGGATAAATTTCATTGTAAGGTTAATCATTGGACTTACAGATGGTTATCCTCTGCTACAAGAGTGATCCTTCTTAAGACTGTAGTGCAAGAACTTCCCATTTATAGGTATTTTGTCCAGGCTCCCCCCTCTAGCTTTGTGAGAGAGTTCCATGCTCTTTCTCATCAATTTCTTTGGTCTAGTAGTTTTCTTTCTTCTAAGTGGAGTTTAGTTAAATGGGACTCTATTTTGTAGACTGAGACATGCTGGGGGCCTTGGCCTCAGATCTATTGCTTTGGTTAGCAAGGCCTTGGCAACTAAGCTATATTGGAAGTGGTGTAACAATCAGGATTAGGACTGGGCCAAGATTTTAACCCACAAGTATCTTCCTGGTGCTAATGATCATGAGGTGTCTTGTCTTAGTTTCGTGGGTAGGGGCCCTTGTATCTGGGATACTCTTAAAAGAGGTGCCCAACTTATTAAAGATGGCCTTTTCTAGATTTGTAATAGAGGCTTTGAAGCTCTTTTTTGGTAGGACTCTTGGGATGGTCACCCTCCTATTCTGTCTAGTTATCCATAGCTTCAGCCTCTTTCAAACATTTTCACTGATGTTGGATGGGTTAAGGTGGAGAATTTTAAAATGGTTAGGCTCATTTGATAGGTTGAGGTGACTTGTTGGAAGGATCCTCTTGAATGGCCCTTGGGTGGTTTAAATGAAGATCGTGTGGTGCTGGTTAATATCTTGGAGGGTAGGTTATGTAGTTCCCTCAAGGAGAGAGATGTTCTGGCTTGGGGTCCTAATCCAAAAGGCAAGTTTTTTGTTGCAAAAGGTTATGCTCAGCTTGATAGGCAATTGAATGGCTTGACAGATGTTCCCTAGTGGAAGAAGGTTTGGAATAGCTTCTCTTTGCCGAAATGTAATTTCTTTGTATGGTTGATTTCTTAGAGGAAATGCCTCACGTGGAAGAATCTTCATAAGAGAGGTTTCAAGGGACCATCTATCTGTTATCTTTGTATGCATAATGAGGAAGACTACTCCCACTTGTTTTTTCTATGCCCTTTCTTTAGGGATATTCGGCACAAGTGGTGGGAGGCTAGGCAACATGCTTGTTTTCATGCTACCTCCTTAATTGAATTTTGGGATAGCTTGGGCAGACCCCCAACAATGACCTCTTTTCTTCATGTGGCCTGGGTTATTGGGTCAACTCTTATTATGTGGAATTTATGGTTGGAAAGGAATCAGAGGGTCTTTTGTGATTCACTTATAGGGAGTCGTCAGCTATGGAAGAAGATAGTTAATAGGCTTCAGGAGACAATCTCGGCTAAGTGCAATTTGTCTAAAAATGTTGATCCGGGTGATTATGCTATTGTAAGGAATCTGCAATTGGAAAACATTAAAATGGACTGTGGTACTAGAAATAGATCTCGTCATGCAAAGCAACGGATAAGTAGAGATGGAAGGTGGATTCCCCTTCTTGTGCGAATCTTAAAAATTAATACTGATGGCTCTTCCCATGGGAATCTTGGACATCCAGGTATTGGAGGTATAGGTAGGGGTGATGATGTAGGTTGTGCAGTTTTTTCCTTCTCTATTTATATTGGGCAACACTCTAACAATCTTATGGAGGCCCTAGCTATTAAGATTGTTGTTGAGCAAGGCTATTCTTTAGGATGGAGGAAGATTATTTGTGAGTTAGATTCTCAGATTGTTGTGTACATTTTGAAAAAACAAAATTTGAATGATGTGAGTTGGTAATTAGCTTCTATGGTCAGACATATTTTACAAATGTGTAATACTTTGGAATTTGTCTCCTTTTGTCATATTCCCAGGGAGTGGAATAGAGTGGCTAATTGTTTGGCCAAGTGGAATTCAGAGCATGTTGATGGTTGGGATTTTAGTGGAAGGGATGGTATACCTCATGATTATCTTGAAACTTTAGACAAGTTAATGCTTGAAGATAGGATGATGCAAGAGCACCTAGTGGTGTAAGATCAATTTCCCTTTTATGTTTGTTTCATTTTCATTATCATTTTTGAGGCCCTTCAAGGCTCTGGATGAGCGTAGTTTTTTGTGTAAATCCAAAGTAGTTAGAACATCATCTTTCTAAGGGCTTTCCAAAAAGGTACTATAATTGGAAATCCGACGGTCGGATCTATTGCTATGGTCACTGGACTTTGTAGTGGTGGTACTGGTGGTTCTTATAGGATCCTTTTAGTTTTTGTTGCCTGTTCTTTCTAATTCTTTGATTTTTGAATAAATCTTTACCCTCTTTTTCTTTGATCTCTTAGAGCTCCCTTTCTGCCTTTAAGAGTCTTTGATAAGTCTTTTGTTGTCTCCTATGTTGTTTTGCCTTCCTTACACCAAAAATTCTGAAAGTCACCTTTCTTGCCATTGGATTAAATACATCTTATATGCATAAATTAATTTTTCCAAAATTTAATGAAATTTCAGGGTTAGATGCACAAGATAAAATAATGTAGAAATGACACAATTTTTTTTAAATTTGCAATCCTTTAAAGCAATTGTGATCTATTTAAGAAATTGTGATATATTTTCTAAGCAATTGTGATATGATATGATAGCAATTGTGACATGTTATAGGCAATTGCGAATTTTTGCATATGCAATTGCGAGATCAAGTTTCTTGTGCACGCACGGATCTGCAAAATTTGTTAAGACAAGAAATGAAGGTTAAAATGTTTCATGTCTGGTTCACCAAATATACTCAAGAAGTAAATAAGCATAAATTGCATAATCAGATATGAAAGAGAGAATCACAACTCTAATCTAATCAATATTACTCCTAAATGACAATAGAATAATGCAATATCAATTGAATTGAAATGAAACTAATTAAAAGCTTCATCAATTGACATAGAAAGGCTTCCATTGTTCTTGTCCATTGTTGTTGATGTGGGTGGGTCTCAGGTATTGCACTTGATTTTCTGCATAAGATAGACAACAATATTGAAGACTGTGATTCTAGCCTGAATTGAGAAAATAGGTTGAATTTATAGATTTTCAACACAAAGGAGGTGAGAATTTGAACTCAAGTGCTGATTGGGAGATAACCGATTTAGATTGATCAGTGAACTCAATTAATTGATTTTGTAACTCATCTGATTGAGTAGTCAACTAGATTGATTGGAGAGTGAACTCAATTGATTGACCAATAGACTAAATAGACTAGCTAGTTGACTAAATTGATTGGAGAGATAAGTGGATTGATTCTGAGTTAAAAAGGACGATTGATGAGTTAACTGAGTTAACTAATTTCATCAATCAGTTTTGATTTTATCATGTGTTGTAGGATTTTGAAATTGAATTTGACTTTCATTTTCAATTTGGATTTGAATTTGGTCATTCGAATGCTAAAATGCACATGAAATTAACTAAAATTCAGATTTGGAGAAAATGTGAAGATGGTGATATGAAATTAGATGAAATGAATTGCAATTCGAATTTGGGAGAAATGAGATGAAATTAATTGGAATTATAATTTCGGGAATTGGAGGAATAAGTTAATTAATTTAAATAATTTAACTAAAATGATTTAAACTTAGAAAATAGAATTAATTAAATAATAAAGATTATTTAACTAAGGAAAATGTTGTAATTAATTAGATAATTGATAATTAATATTCGAGATAATTAAAATGATTTGAGAATAGAAATAGAATAATTAGAAGTGTTGAAGGGTGATGATTAGAAGAAATGGTTAATTTAATCAAATAATTAAAGAATTACTTAATTAAAATAGATGAATAAATAGTGTAGAATTAATAAGACATTTTTAGGTGTCTACTGTAAGTTTATATTCTTATGTTTTGTTATATTTGGTGGGAGTTTATTATTACTTCCTACCATGACATGGAACTATAGGTGAGGCTATGTACCAGTCCATCACTCATGACCTAAAGCTTGTTTTTCTCCCTTGTGCTTATAAAAGGGAATTCAGGGCCTTAGTGATAGGATTCTAAATTTTTTTTCACAAATTAGTATGTGATAAGCCAAAAGAAATAGAGAAAGAGTGAACATTTCCTTTCTATAGATGTCTCTTGTAATGTATACTTAGATTTTAAAAATTAATGAATTAATCAATCATTATAAAAGTTCATTATCCCAATTACACAACGTAAATGATTACCCAGAAGTAATCATTTTGGGATTTAATAAAGGGACTGTTGATAGTTAAGACATACCACCATTGATACCTTTCTTCATGACCATGATTTGAATGGAAGACATACCACCATTGATACCTTTCTTAATGACCATGCTACATCCTTATATATTAATGCAATCGAATCCACAACAACTTCCACTAGGGATTTTGCTAGCGCATCTTCCAATCAAGTGGGTTCCAAAGATTGAATTATGGTGGCTATAAAATTTAGTGTCAATTTTGTACTTGTTGGTATTATGCATTGACCATATCAATAATTGAGCAATATACAAGATTATTGCTAGCCTCATACCGACACATTTTCATACTATCATTGTTGTATGTGTAGCATAGGAAATAGGAAATCATCACAAACAATATAAAACGTAATAGCTCAATCACAAAAGCATTCATTGCAATGAATCTATCCTAAACAACACTCAATATAGACATGAAATAAAAACATTCAAAAGCAAAGATTATGCAAACCAAAGATGTGATTTGAATGCTCCTTCATGCGGCTCCATTGTTCTTCTTTCCTCTTCAAATGGTTTGATTGTGGATCTCACCTACAAGTGCACATACATGATTGAAAGCAAGTAGACAAGATTTTTGATCAAGAGTACTAGAAATTCGATAGTCTGATTAAGGATTAAGAATCAAGGGGTTTGATTGAAGAAATTCATCCAATTTATAGAAGAATTGGAGAGATGAAAAGATTAGAATGATTCAATTCAAATGGAAATTGCAAATCAATTATGTCAATTATGACAAATTATGACAAATTATGCACTTTCTATGCAAAATTTGTTGATTGATAATTTATGACAATTTATGACAAATTTCTATGTCAAAATTGATTGATTGTCAATTATGACAAATTATGACAAATTGAAATGTCATTCCCATGAATTTAGGAGGGAAATAGGAAGAAATTGAAATTAGGAATTAAGAAATTAGGAAAATGATGAAAATTAGAAATTAGGTAAATTAATTAATAATCTTTCATTTATTAATTAATTCACAAAGAGGAATAATTAGCCAATTAAATGAACATTTAATTGTGACAAGAAGACTTAGGATAAATTATTAATCCTAGAGAGAGAAATGACACACAAGGTTAAATGATTAAATCATAAAACCCTAGAAGATGAATTAGCAATGCGAGAATGACAATTAGGTCTTGACAAAGGATAGTTGATATCGATTTGATCATGATTTTGAATTGATAAATGACCAGTGTTGATAAATGATTTAATTGAGATTGGTTGACAAAAATCAATGACAAATTGACCAAATTGACATGATTGAAAAGGACAAGGATCGATGATAAATCGATCGCAATATGACAAGATTGACAAGGACAAAAATCGACCAAAATCATGACTGAAGATTGTTGTCGACAAGACCTAATTCGAAAGCGAGACAAATGAAGAATGTAGAAGAAAGACTCAATGCTTGCAAATGATAAAAACCAAGTGTGTGACATAGGAGAAATGTTAATGCGATGCAAAAACCTAAAATGAGGCAATGCGCAAATGTTAAAGTATGATTCCGCAAGCGTTGACCATTTTTAGGTGTCTACATTTTGCCCCTCTTTGAGACAATGTGATTTTAAGCGTTGTTTCAAAGAACAATAATGAAAATGCCCCAGACAATAATAATGACATATGCATGCCCCCTCGAGGAATTGGCCGGAAACATGCAGAAAAGAAGCCAATTGATCAATAATAATGATAGAAGACGATAGGTTCGAATGGACTGCCAAGATTGACGGAAGAAATGTTAGTAAGAAGAAATTAGACAGAGGACAGTTAGAGATGAAGGAAAACTTGCTTTCACTAATGCACAAAAGTAGGTGAGAACCTTTATTTGATATGGCAAAATGGATGCGGCGCTACATGGCAATGAAGGCCAGAGCGATAATGCAATCCCTTTGCGTAAGACAGACACATCGCAAACAAGCAACAATCACAACCAAAAGAAAAGTACCATGAACCATCCCAGTCACTCTAAATCACTCAGTGACATCATCGAGCAACATAGGAACATGATTGAAGCCAAAAATAAATCAGTAAAAAGATAAGATGCACAAATTCCAACAAATCAAACAAACATCTTGATCTTCATTGTCAAAAGTTGAAAGCGTTGGTAGGAAGATCATGTTGTTTGGTTTCAGGGAATGCGGTACCCCATCTAAGACAGGACAGTCTGGTTTTGAGTATACCACACCCTGTATAAGACCCATGATAGTAGCCAAGGATGAATGATTTTGAGGTTGATGTTCGATTGATATGACAATGTTGATCAGTTTGAATGTCTGGTTTGATTGAAAGAGTTCATTTGTTTACGCATGATTTCATTAAAGTGCAGCATTGGATTGCAAGTCATTGGATGTCTACTTGGTGAGCTATCTATGCACAGAGGGGTTATTTATTTTTTTGTTCTTCTTTTCGATTTTTTTACAATTTTTTTGTTTGTTCATTTTTAGGACTTTATTTGACTTTTTAGGGATTATGTCAGGACGTTTTTCAATTTTTAAGAGATTTTTTTCAGGACATTTTGAAATTTTAATGATCTTTTTTCAGGACTTTTTTCAATTTTTTTTGAATTATTTTTTTCAGTACATTTTTCAATTTTTTTTTTTTATGATATTTTTTCAGGACATTTTGAAATGTTTTTGGAAGATTTTTTCAGGACATTTTTGAATGTTTTTTGAATTATTTGCCCCCAGTGTCTAGCAAGATGAGGAATATGACAAGTGAATAAATAGGCTTGCTGAAATGATGGTGGATAGAGGGAAGACAAAGGCCTTTTATTATGGAGACAATACAGATGCAATTTTCAAGGGCTATTGCGTGATGGGACAAGAGACTGGATATGACAATGTAAAGCAGTGACATGGCATAAGGGACATGTCAAGAGGTTTTTGAAAAATATGTTTAAATTTTGAGTCCTTATGTCAGATCAAGATCAAGGAATGAAACAGAGTGTATGGATAGTGATAAGATATGGATAGGATAAGCAAGACCAAGAATGGATAAGGGACATGGACTAAAGGTCGGGGTAGGATAGGGGATAGTGGTAGAAAGTTGCAATAAGACAAGGAATATGGATGAAAGGTTATAATAAGCAAATGGATAAATGACCAAAAGCTATGATGGACTAAAAGCTGCAAACAAGATACATGATGCTCATGAAGATCCTCAGCCTTATCAAGATCAAAAGGTGGAAAGAGGAAATGGACCTGAGGGACAATAGGATATGAAGGGTAATGACATGGGTTCAATAGGATAATGGAACAATGAAGGACAAAAGGATATGATAGGATAAAACCTGCCCCCAAGTGTGGTGTGCAAGAAGTTCATAGATTATGCATGATGCCTATTTGCCAAGTTTTCATCATGGTACTTACCCAAAGCGCCTGTTTGCCAGGTTTTCACCAGTGGATGAATTATTTTTGCTTTACTTTTTTTTTTTTCACTTTTCTTTTTCTCACTTTTTTTTTTGTATTTTGACTTTTTTTTCAATTTTTTTTGTATTTTGACTTTTTCAATAGAAGATGGACACATGATAGGGGATGGAAGGAGGACTCAACCGTCTTTTTCTTTGGATAGTAGCCTTGAAATAAATGGACCATGACCTTTAAAAGTATGCTCAAAGACGTTGGTAGGATAAGGACATGGAAAAAGAGATGAAACTAAGGCAAGGATTTATGCAAAGGATTGGACCAGAGGGATGGAAGGATGGAAAATATGCATTGGATAATGGATAGGGTATTGGAAGAATTGGGCTTCAGTGGATGGAGATGAAGGCAAGATCAACATTGGCACACACCTTGAGGGGTGATGGATTGATGGAAAAAAAATGTATTTTGGATTGTGAGATTTGGATGGAGGAAAGGCTATGGATTTTGGGACATAAGGGCCCAAAATGGATAAATAAGGTGATGGAGGAATAGACTTTGAAGGTTTGGATGGAGGAATAGCAATTGTAGATGCCAATTTGGATGTTTCTTTAGGCTTTTGTGCTTCAAGGAGCCACTTAGGGATCCACATGGTTTTTTATTTTTCATGCTTTTGTGGTTCCTTGGAGTCCATTGCTTGCACAAGGGATTTAGGAACCCATATATATTTTGACTTTGCTTTATTTTGCTCAGTGGGCCTTTGTGGCCTTTTGGATATTTCTTTTTCTTTATAGATCATATTTTTCTTTGTTTTGACATGTCGATTATATTGGACATGTTGATCCTTGAATACATGTGGATTGCTAGACTTATGACGTTTATACTTGGCATCCAAATTTCTTGGAGGGGGAAAGGAATGCATGGATGGATATGAATGAAATGGACTTCTTTTGGATGGATGAAATTTACTCAAGGATGTGTGCTTTTTCTGACCTTGCATAGAGGACGAACGGATATAAGGACCTAAGATGGATGGAAGGTATGATGGGGAAGGTGTATGTTTTGATTTTGATGGAGGGATACCAACATCTTGAGAGTGAGTTGTGTAGACATGACCCTTAAGATCTTCTATAACATGCAGGGATTCTTTCTTATGGAGATCTACTCCTTTGCCTTTATGAATATCTTGACTTGTAGGATACTCTTTTCTTTGGGAAGAAGACGCGAGTCCATTATGAGGTGGATATGATATGAGAGAAATAATGAGATCTTGAAGTGGATCGGATTGGACCAAAGTGGAAGAATCCATTGTGCATGTCGAGGGTTCATGGACATCTTGCACTGACACGTTAGAATCATGAGGGAGATTAGGATCATGAGGGGGACTAGGATTGTGTAGTGGACATGGTTCAATGACAGGCTCTTCAAGAGATGGAATGGGGGAAATAATGGGATCATCAAAAGAAATGTGATCTTGGAGTGTATATGGATCATTAGGACAAGGAGATGGAGGAACAAAGGAATCTTGTGGGAGATCTAAAGGAAGAATTTGATCTTGACAAGGAGGAACATCATTGGAACCCTCTTCAAAGGTGCTTTGCTCTTGACTTTCAATGGGATCATCGGAAAGGATGGAAGGGATATCTGGAATGTCAATGGGATTTGAAAGGACATTTTGTTCATGAAATGGAAGGGGATCGTTTGGGATTGGATGGACTGGGATGTCTTGATCTTGCTCGGGGAATGGAGTGTCAATAGGACTTTGGATAGGATGGACAAAAATAGGGGAATTGTCATGAGTTTCTAGGAAGATGAGATCCTGGTCAATTTTTGGAAGGGATGATAAGGTTTCAGGATCTTGATCTTGATCTTCTTTAGGACTCATTTCTTCACTCTCTAAATTATCCTCTTGACATGAGGTTGGACTTTGGATATGCATGGGGGATTCTGACAAGGAATCAATGTTTTGGCATGAAGGAGATGCACTTTGAACATTTGTGGTCGATTTTGGCAAGGAATCAATGCTTGAACATGAGAAAGAGGGACTTCGAATGGGCTCCTGTAAAATAGGTAATGGCAATAAAGTGCATGGTGGCATTGGGTCTTGTATTTTTGAAACATGACAAGGATGTGCATCATGAATTGGATTCTCTTGGCAATCAATTATGGATAGCTCTTGGATAATTGCATCCTTGGGTGTATTGTTTGATGAGGACAATATGGAAGGTTCTTGTGAAACTTCTAAAGGTGTAGGGATAGATGCCACTAGAGAGTCAATTTGTTTGTGGGGGGATGAGGCATTGCTAGACATAAGTGTATTATTTTGATCTTCCTCAAAGAACTCACTTGGTAGTTTCCTTAAGATCATTGCAATAAAGCCACCTTTCTTTCGAGGTTTTGACATGATTGGACCTAGAATTTGAACTTGTTTCTGATTTGATGTGATGTTTTGATATTGGATTAGATGTTGATCAGATTGGTTTGACATGTTCAAAATTTGGCTTGGTGTGGGCTGCAACCTTTGTTTTTGAATGTTTGGTGGTGGTTGTTGACATTGATATGTTGATTGGACTTGTTGATATTCCACCATTGGTTGGACTATTTGTTGACATTGTATAGTTGGTTGGACATATTGTTGAAATTGGACCATTGGTTGTATTGGTTGTATATGTTGAACAATTGGTTGAACCATTGGTTGTATTGGTTGAAAATCTGATTGATAGTAAACACCTTCTTGTTCTTGTTGTGGAGGCACATAATGTTGAAATTGATGTTGTCTCTTTTCTTGAAATTGTTTCATCATCTCTATTTGTGAGAGGAGAGCTAGTATGTCTGATCACTCAAGAAGAGATCTTACATCAATTGGCTCAATCTTTGGATTTCGACCTGCAAATTTTTGAAACATTTTGGACATTTGTGATCTATTCTTCTCAATGTTTTTCACTCTTTGTTCCAATATCTCCTCTTCTTGAGCTAGCTTCTCCTCTAGTTTTTGTATTTGGAGACTTGTTTCATCATAAAAAGTTTGATCAATGTTGCTTTGTTTTTGGGTTGGATAGAATTGTGATTGCATTGTCAGTTGATATGTCAAACTTTGTTGCATCATTGGTGCTTGGAACCTTGTTTCAATAGACATGTCACTATGCAAATGCAATATTTTTGGAATTTTTCAAGGATAATATATGATATGCAACTAAATGCAAACTTAAATAAATGAAAATGCAATCTATGTTTTTGGTTGTTTTTGAAGATTTTGACAAACTTATGAATGCAAATCTAAAAAGAGACCCTTAGGAAATTGACATGATGTCTAGACCTCGAAGGACAAAAGGACCAAGTGACAAAAGGACAAGATAACAATGTCTCCCCTATATGCTTGGATACTAAGCTAGGTTTGACAAAATGACATTGATGACAAAAGGACAAAAGGGTTTGATAAGGTCTAGACCTCCTAACAATGACTTAGGGTTTATCAAAGATTTGGATTACTCAAGTATGACAAAACCTAGCTTTGAGACTATATGCTAAGGGACAATTAATATGCAAGTGACCCTAATATGATATGATAATGACTTAAGCTTAATGAAGAGACTTAGGGTATGCAAAGCATGACAACAGTATGACTTTAATGCAAGAGGACACATGCAAATGGATGACCCTTATTGATATGCAAAGGAGTATGACCTAGGCGGAACCTAACCTTGGTACTTGACAAATGACTTTGCAAAATGCAAACCTAGGATGAACCTAAATCTAAGTGACATGAATGTTGAGACAAGAATTTGAACAATGTTTGATAGCCATGTTTGAAGGTGAGTTTTTGAAGTTTGTTGGATGAAATGCTCTTATGTTTAACCTTGTTTTAAATCAATTTGCCTTGTTTTTGAAATGAGATACAATTCAACTTTTGACAAGCAAAGAATACAAGATGTTTCAACTTAGACTCAATACAATCTTGCTCATTCACACATTTCTTATGGTAGGCAAGGACATTAGGTACTTGAGAGGTAGGCTCATTATGGGATTCAAGGAGAATACATAGATGCTTGACCCCACGGGCTCCCCTCCACAGCACTCACTTCTCAGGGCAGCCAAGCATCAGTCCCCATGGAAATCTCCCCATGGCAAACTTAGTATCTCTTCCAAGTATCTGAACTTGTCCTTCTCAAGCAACTAGAAGGGTTTTTGGCCTCTAAAAACAAGGTGTTTAGTAAGGATTTCTGTTAAGTGTTACTCCTTGATGTCACGCAAGCGTGATTGAGACATTAAGCCCATCAAGATACCAAACAAATGTAGTCGCACAAGAACGATTTAGACCTTGAAGCCCTACTTAGATGTTGATATGAGAAAGAGTCCAAGGGTCATCACTTCCCAAGTAACTACAATTCCCACGTAACCCTTCCTTCAAAGCTTTCGCTCATCAGGTATTTGTTTATAGTGAGTTAGAATGCCAAGGTATTCTAGCCGTACTCACTTTGGTTCATTCCCTTCTCATGATTATCACTTGCTTACAAAAGCAAAGTGGTCGGGAAGGCAGGCCCTCTAAAGGAGACAAACAATTAAAGACACGAGCATGGTATCGAAGATCTGGATTTCTGATCACCCTAAGAAGGATGAGAGCATACTCTCCTACTCCAATGTCACACTCAACAATCAAAGCACAAACACATTTATTCCAACCTATTTAGAAATCACTAAGTGCCTAATTAAAAATCACAAACACAAAGTTTGGTTGTTTCTCCAAGGCAATCTACAAAACCCAAGTTAGAGGTTTGATTTGTTGTCTTTGACTATCGATTCTGCATAACACATGTTATTAGTTTGATTTATTATCTTTTCCATGCATATGCCAATATTTTGCATAGATAATTAGTACCAAAATCCAAACACAGAAAATAGAATGCAAAAACTAAACAAATTTCAATTAAAACACTACATTTTTACCCTTGTTCTGGACTTTACACAGGCGCAGAAGTCATGACACAGGTGCAAAAGTCATGACACAAGCACAGAATGTCTTCAAAACAAGCGCAAAATGCTTAACACAGGCGCAAGTTGCTTCACACAGGCGCAGAAGTCTCCAGAAAACCCTGCACGACCTTGTTTTTGGGTTTTTGGCCTGCAAAATCAACTTGAAAGCACTCCAAAACATAGTTAAAGGGTTAGATGGTTAGTGTTCATGTCAGGTTCACCAATTAATGTAGCATAGGAAATAGGAAATCATCACAAACAATATAAAACATAATAGCTCAATCACAAAAGCATTCATTGCAATGAATCTATCCTAAACAACACTCAATAGAGACATGAAATAAAAACATTCAAAAGCAAAGATTATGCAAACCAAAGATGTGATTTGAATGCTCCTTCATGTGGCTCCATTGTTCTTCTTTCCTCTTCAAATGGTTTTATTGTGGATCTCACCTACAAGTGCACATACATGATTGAAAGCAAGTAGACAAGATTTTTGATCAAGAGTACTAGAAATTCGATAGTCTGATTAAGGATTAAGAATCAAGGGGTTTGATTGAAGAAATTCATCCAATTTATAGAAGAATTAGAGAGATGACAAGATTAGCATGATTCAATTCAAATGGAAATTGCAAATCAATTATGTCAATTATGACAAATTATGACAAATTATGCACTTTCTATGCAAAATTTGTTGATTGATAATTTATGACAATTTATGACAAATTTCTATGTCAAAATTGATTGATTGTCAATTATGACAAATTATGACAAATTGAAATGCCATTCCCATGAATTTAGGAGGGAAATAGGAAGAAATTGAAATTAGGAATTAAGAAATTAGGAAAATGATGAAAATTAGAAATTAGGTAAATTAATTAATAATATTTCATTTATTAATTAATTCACAAAGAGGAATAATTAGCCAATTAAATGAACATTTAATTGTGACAAGAAGACTTAGGATAAATTATTAATCCTAGAGAGAGAAATGACACACAAGGTTAAATGATTAAATCATAAAACCCTAGAAGATGAATTAGCAATGTGAGAATGACAATTAGGTCTTGAGAAAGGATAGTTGATATCGATTCGATCATGATTTTGAATTGATAAATGACCAGTGTTGATAAATGATTTAATTGAGATTGGTTGACAAAAATCAATGACAAATTGACCAAATTGACATGATTGAAAAGGACAAGGATCGATGATAAATCGATCGCAATATGACAAGATTGACAAGGACAAAAATCGACCAAAATCATGACTAAAGATTGTTGTCGACAAGACCTAATTCGAAAGTGAGACAAATGAAGAATGTAGAAGAAAGACTCAATGCTCGCAAATGATAAAAACCAAGTGTGTGACATAGGAGAAATGTTAATGCGACGCAAAAACCTAAAATGAGGCAATGCGCAAATGTTAAAGTATGATTCCGCAAGTGTTGACCATTTTTAGCTGTCTACAGTATGGTTTCATTGTTTACAATTTAGATCGCAAATTATGATAGGATTAAGTAGTATTACAGTTAGTAATTCAATGGAATGCATGTTGAGGAGATGGTGTTGCGGTGTGAGAGAAAAAACATGATCTTGGTGATGTTTTGATAACTAGCAATTAACTAGTGATTAAATACTTTTATTTGAACCAATCAAAACATTTTATTATTTGTCATACAATCAATTCTAATTTTTTAACTTTATCTAAATGAACATTTTTTATGTCCAGTAAATAAAAATTCACTTTTTCTCGATTTTGATTGGTGATATTTCAAATCTAAACATTTTGGTGGAGGCATAATAGGACTATTTCTCATGATGCGATACTACCTAATTTTCAGTAATGACAACTATTCCTATATTTTAGGAAAATGCCCAAGAAACTAAAATAATTCAAAATTCATTGAAACATTTAATTTTTTTTGTTTTAAATCTATAAATTATTAATCTCTCTCTCTCTCTCTCTCTCTCTCTCTCTCTCTCTCTCTCTCTCTCTCTCTCTCTCTCTCTCTCTCTCTCCCCCACACACACACACACACAATATATATATATATATATATATATATATATATATATATATATATATATATATATATATATAATTTATTAAAGTATAATTGTTAAAAAATAAACATTAAAACTAGAAAAATAGTAAAACATAAAAATCAATAAAAAAAGGTTTTCTTGGTTTTAATAAGTAAAATTAATTTGATTAAATTTTGATTATTTGAAAATCAACAATTAATCTTAAATAAAATAAAACATTAAAAACAATAATAATAATAATATTTTTTTCAATAATTAAATTTAAATTTATTTTAACTATTCAATAAAATTTATAAAATTATTATAATAAAAATAAATAAATTATATATATATATATATATATATCATCAAGTGCTATCAAGGTGGGGATAACACCCTATATTTATCAGAAAAGAAATCTTACATATAGTAATTGACTGATTGGTCCAAAACAAACTAGAAATAACAGATTACATAAGCCTTAAAATTGTGGCCACTCGCATGCCTATGGTCACCACCTTGTCAATACTCCCTTTCGACAGCCATCCGTCTTCTTTCAACATCATCCTTCTAAAAGGACCCATATCTGTATTCTTAACCCCAACCCTGAAGACCTCCCACACTTCAGCCATAAAATCAACCTTTCTTAGTTTGAGAGCTTTAGTAGCAAGCTGTATTTCATTCTCTAGGTCCGAACACTCCGTGTCTAAAAGAATGGTTGCGGGGTTGAAATAAGGTCCAAGTATGCTGACCCATTCCTCATCCATATCCAACACTGCTCCCCTCATGACTTCCACATCTTCTTCCCTCACAAATCCCTCCAGTTTCTCCATGGAAGCTTCCTTCGAAGGCAGAACATCAACCAGTAGGCACAAAATAATCTCATATATGTAATTGTCGCACCAGTGCCTCTCCTCACTAAATGCATAGTCAAACAAGCCCTGAATGGAATTTTGGCCTTCAATGTCTATATCGAATAGATGTTTGCATTGGGCTTCTAGGGTCTCCTCATGATAGAGGAAGCTTAGACCGAACCTATGTACCATATTGTCTATTCAAAAAATCATGCTCCGCTCTATCTTCGCTTTTCTATAAAAAGACCTAGAGATTCTAGAACCCACCAATCCCTTTCCACTCCCTTCTTCTTCCTCTCACGAGATTTCAAAACCAGATTAGGACTACCATAGATTCTTCTATCAAGCCCGTGTGAAAAAAGCAGATAAGAGCCTACCCCTCTTATCCTAAGAACAAAAAAGCCATAGATTTCATCCTATCCCCTACCTTGGAATATGAGCTCTGTCCTCAAACAATCTTTACTGAAGATCTTTGTTCCCTGCATTTGTAGGCGACAAGATTGCTAGCAAAGTCTTAGCAATCCCGTGATTAGCAAGGATGTCTACCACTTGATTACCTTCATGGAAGGTATGTTGAATATGGTAATCTGTGAATTTTTGTAAATTTCCATATATTCGTGGAATCCAAGTGTTTAACTACCAATTCGTGAAACATTGCTTGATAATCGTACTAAGAATGACTTTTGAATCCCTTTCTATCACCACCTTCGTAATGCCATTAGGTGTTGCCCATTTAAGCCCTTCCTCTAAAGCAATGATTTCTGCAATATTATTAGAAACAAATCTTGCTTGGCCACATACTACACCAACTAAGTTGCCCTCCTCATCTCTGGCGATCGCGCCAAAACCAGATAATCCTGGATTTCCCTTACTAGCTCCATTAAAGTTCATTTTTTTCCATCCGATAGGGGGAGGCTTCCACTTGACCTTTTTTCACTCTACTGATTTTACTCCTTGGGTATGGCTACTACTTTGTTTAAGCTTCCATAATTGTTCCATCTTGATATCCCACTTAGAATAGTATTTAAATTTGCTACCGAATATCTTACCATTAATTGTTTCTTCTATTGCCACTTGAATTTTATTAATCAGAATATTTACCTCCAACTCTTCCTCCCTAAAAATCCTTCTGTTTCTCTCCTTCCACATGTGCCAGACCACCAATGATGGGCTAGTAATCCATAAGCTTCCCCATTTTGAATGCTTGCCCCCCATCGGCCAAGGAAAGATGAAATATTTGAATGAACAGTTATATACCATGTAGTTCTGAAGCTTCAACTACAACCAATCCCAACACTTCCTTGAAAAAGAACAATTGTACAATAAATTATCTATTGATTCTTCTTTGTTTTTACAAAGAAAACATCTGTTGGGCCCTGTTATACCGACTAATTTCAGTCTGTCTCTTGTAAGGATTATTCCATGCAAGGTGATCCAAAGAAATGCCCCCGTTTTGGGTAACACCCATTTGTCCCAACATAAAATGCTAGGCCAATTACCATCTTTCTACCTCTTTCTTTGTAATTCATAACCCAAACTAACCTTATAATTACCTAATTTAGCAGCATTCCAGATAAGAGTATCTTTTTCAGATGACATATAGATAATTCTGCTTTTGAGGATATCAGCCACCTTCACACTGTTTACATTCTGCATATCACCGATCCTTTTCCACCTTATTGGAAAATTTAGGCTGCAATCCTCTTGGACATAATCTACCACCATAACTTGCATAGTCGCCTCCATTTCATTGATCCAGTCTTGATCAACAATCTCATCAACCAATGCTTTATCTTCGTTCCATGAGTCTCTCCAGAACTTAGCCTTGCAACCATCACCTATCTTCCATGTCAGGTGATCTATTATGATCCTCCTACTTTCCCAAATGAACTTCCAAAATCGGCGATCCTCCAATTGACTCAGCCATGGTGAATATTCTTTTTGGCTCATTCGAATCCAAGTATTTAAAAGACATTAACTTGCACCAGCCTTTTTGTGGATAGTTATACATCTTCCACACTAGTTTCGTACCCAATGCTAAGTTCTGTAGATTCATCTTCCTAAGGCCAGCCCCACCTTCCACCTTGAGCATACAAGCAGTTTTTCAATTGATCAATGAGATCTTTCTTTCCTCTTACAATCCTTCCTAAATGAATCTTTTAAGCAAACCATCTAGTGTCGTCAAAGCCTTATGTGGAGCTTTGTAACATGACATGTAATAGATAGGAATAGCAGATAAAACCAATTTAATCATCTGAATCTGCCCTGCTTGCGAAAGCCATTTGTTCTTCCATAATGTTGATTTTACTTTACATTTATTGACTACTTCTTCCCATAGTCTATTATCCAATTTGCCTGCAAATAGAGGGACCCCAAGGTATTGAATTGGAAAGCTACCTTGGCCGAATTGCAACAATCTTTCTATCTTTTCCTGAATTCTCTTGTTAGTGTTAAGGAAATATATCCTTGACTTTTTCTTATTCATACTCTACCCCGAATCCTTTTCATAGTCTTCTAGCACACTCCGGATGACTTGAGCTTCTCTTTCCATTGCTGCACCGAAGAGAATAGTGTCGTCCATAAATTGCGAATGGGAGATCAGATTCAATCTTTCATGGATGGAGAAACCTTTCCAAAAACCTTGCCCAACCTTTCTTTTAATCTCCCTACTGAGCACTTCTGCCATAAGAACAAATAGGAAGGACAACAAAGGATCTCCTTGTCTAAGCCCATTAGTAGCTTGGAAGAAACCATATGCAGTACCATTAACTATTATTGAGAAATTAACAAATGAAATACAATGATCTATACATCTCAACCATTTTTTATCAAAGTCGAATCTCCTAAGAACCTCCATTAAGAAACTCCATGTTACTCGATCATATGCCTTAGACATGTCTAGTTTAATGATCATACCTTGGAATTTGGAAGAATGCATTGAATGGATAGTTTTTGCAGCCATAATAATGTTGTCCATAATTTCGCACCCCGGGGTGAAACCGTGCTACTCTAGTGAAATTATTTTCATCAAAATCGGTTTGAGCCTGTTTACCATTGCCTTGGAAATGATTTTGTATAGGGAGTTGCATAAAGATATGGGCCTAAAGTCCATGATAGAAAAACAATCCTACTTTTTAGGGATCAAAGCTATGTTGGTGTGATTGATCTCCTTGAAAAACTTCCCCTATTTTTTGAAATCTTCCACAATTCAGAGAATGTCATTCCCCATAAACCCCCGGCATTTTTGATAAAATTCCATTGTGAATCCATCTAGGCCTGGGGATTTGTTTGGATGTTGATCGAAGACTACCTTCTTAACTTGTTCGAGAGTGAATGGACTGCATAACATTCTATTATCTTCCTTCGAGATCTCATTTGGGATAATATCCACCATCGAATGGGAGTGAGTATTATGCTCAACTGCTTCACCAAGCAGATTTTTGAAGAAATTCACCGCTACCTCCTTAATGGCTTCAGGAGAAGAGTGCCTATTGCCATCCTGATCAATGATTGAAATAATTTTGTTGTTAATCTTGTTAGATTTTTCCGAGGCATGGAAGAATTTAGTATTCACATCTCCCTCTTTGATTGAAAGCTCCCTAGATTTATTGTGCCAAAAGATTTCTTCTCTCAGAAGAATTTCTGCCAATTCCTACTTGAGGGTTGCTTCTTTATGATATGCTTCATTAGAAATCCCAAATATTATAGTGACCAAGTTTATTTGATTTAGTTCCTCCTTTATTCTATTTCTTTCTACAAAGATATTTTTGATTGAATCTATATTCCATTTTTTAATCTTCTCTTTTAGAAATTTTAGTCTTTTCACAAAGCTATAACTTGATGTTCCCCTATAGATATTACTTTCTTTCCACCATTGCTGAAGATGCGAGATGAAATCTATGTCTCTCCACCACATACTCAAGAGTTTGAAGCTGCTACTCCCTTTGATTGGAGCCTCACTCAATTTGAGTTCTATATGAAAATGATTTGAAAGAGAAATTGGAAGAATAGATGCCTCTACCTGAAAGGACGACTCCATCCAAGATTCACCTATGAGATGTCTGACCAATCTTTCTAAGATGTGAGCAAAATTTTCTCTTCGGTTAGTCCATGTGAGGGTCCCATTCTTTGGAACAACATCCAACAATTGATTCTGCATGACAAATTCTCTAAAGTCTTCCATAACCTTGTTTGACATTCTCAGACCTCCCTTTTTCTCATCCAAATCAAGAAAGGCATTAAAATCACCAACCACTATTATCTTTTCATTCCCTAGGTCTGAAATTTTCTTCGTGAGGACCTGCCAAACTTGAGTCTTTTCTAGAGTTTTAGTTGGTCTGTTGATGTTTATTAGAGGGAATTTCAAATTCTCCTTCAAACTATATACTATACATAACATCCAATGTTCGGCTTTCTCTAAAAGTGTTACTTTGACCAAAGAAGGATTCCAAATAACACCCAACCCGCCAGCGGTCCCTATGGCTTCTTGAAAGTTACCTTCCCAAACCTTGCAAGACTTGAAGAAACTATTTGCCTTCTTTGTATTGATCTTTGTTTCTTGGATGGCAATTATATCACTGTTGCTTCTAAAAAACGCTCGTTTAACCAAGCATCTTTTGTTAGGAGCCGATAGACCCCTGACGTTCCACATAGTGATCTTCATCTCTTGCCAAGGAAGAGTCCTTCTCCCCTATCTTTCCTCATAAAATAAAAAATGCTAACAATGCCCTTCTCCTTAGGGCTTTCTTCCCTCTTTTGGCGGTTGCTTCTCTTGCCTCTGAGACCTTTAGCCTTTCCCAATAGAATGTTTGCTGATTGAGTGATACATCTCAAGTCTACATTTTCCAAGGTATCCTCTTGATAAAATTCCTCCTCTAAATTCTTGTCCAATTCAAATTCAGTATCTGATAATCCTTTGCTAAAATTTATTGTTCTAGGGGATGATGAAACTTCATCTCCTTCCTTAGTTCCCAACACTTCCTGTCTAGAGGATTCCCCTCCCTCTACTGTACCAGGGGGAGTGTCTACATACCTATTCTTTGATTGCAGATCTTCTCCTACTCTCGTCGAAGAAGAAGGTCATATCTTTTGTTCTTGCTTAGGAGATTGAACTTCATGATTCTCTACAACTGAATCCATAACTGTTTTCTCCAACTTCCTCCTCCACAATTGCACTGGTTTTCTGAAGGGATTCCTAGATTTTCTAACAAACAATTTGCAATCCCCTACTCCATGAGACTTGCTACCGCATCTAGAGAAATGGCTTATCTCTTTTTCAATTTCTAACTACTGTCTCTACACACTGTTTGCAGAATGTAATGAGATATATTTTGGGATACATATGCTTGACCGCCACTACCGTAATTCTAACAAGTTTTCACAAATCGTTCTCGTCATCAAAGTTGATCTCCAACGCTGTCCCAAGCATCCTACCGATCTTCTCTAGATAGGCCTCGCCCCAGTATTTGATTGGCAGATTATAAAGGCTGGCCCATTTTAGCCTTGAATAAACTACCAAAGGGATGGGATTAAAATTGGGTGTCCATGGTTGCAGGTATACTGCATTCTTTTCTGTGAGCCAATTCTCCTGGTTAAGGATGCGGTCTCTATTCGAGTGGTTTTCAAAAAGCACCATGAAAAACCCTTTCAAGACAACCCAATGTCTGATGTTTTTCCTTGACCAATTAAGGTCGATAATCCTTGCAATCACTGCGTGTTTTTCCCAGAACTGACTATCTTCCTCTATCTCCTCCCTAAGATCCACTACCATCTTGTCTTCCTCAACAAATTCCCTCCCTTTCGGTTTACCTATGATTCCTCCTGCTCCGCCATTAACATCCAACAGTATTTGTAGAGCCGGTTTCTTCATTTTATCAAAATTAATAAAAATAAATAAATTATTAAAATCATAAAAATATTTTATTTTCACATCCACTTACTTCCAATTATATTTATTAACTATTTTTTGAAAAAGTCATCAATTTAAGTATGATTATTGTAATTCAATTAAACCTAAAACATAAAAAATAAAAATTAGTAATAATAGTATAATTTTTTCAATAATTATATTTAAATTTATTTTAATTATTGAATAGACTTTACATAATTATTATAACAATAATTATAATTAAAATAAAATTAATTACTAAAATCATAAAAAATAATTTACTTTCACCTCCAATACACTTACCTTTAATTATATTTATTAACCTATGTTTCATAAAAGTTATCAATTGTAAATGTCCATTCAATTTTTTTGTTTTAAAAAATGAAATACACAAAAATTAATAAATTATTTTTTTGTTTTCAATAAGTAAAATTAATTTTATTAAAATATGATTTTTCTCAACTATTAAACCTAAAAAATAAAATATAAAAAATCAATAATAATAATTTTGTTCAGTAGATAAATTTAAATTTATTTTAACTATTGAGTAAAATAATAACAACAACAATAATAACAACACTAATACTAATACTAATACTAATACTAATACTAATACTAATACTAATACTAATACTACTAATAATAATAATAGCAAAACAATTTTGGCATTGGCAGGAACTACATGGCCTTGTTGTTTTATGGTTTTAATTATTATTTTGCAGTTGGGAAGGCATTTTTGGATTCATTTTAGGCAAGTTTTTAGAGGATTTTGAGAGGAGAGGGGAGGATTTTTAAGAGATTTTTGAAGGGATTTTGCTAGAGGGTGTGTCAATTTGTTTGCTAGTGTTTGTATGTCCTGGAGATTATTTTAGATTGGCTAGTTTCTTGCCCATTGGGGCTGGAAATTTCTGCATCAATTTCTTCTCTTTCTTGTCTTCATTTCTCCCCATTTGAGGTAAGGTTTTTGAAATTTTTACCCTTTCATTTAACTGATATTGAAATGGAATCATTATGGTGTTTTTTCATGCTGCTTTTTGTGTATAATTATTTCTAAAAATGAAGGAATTATTGTGCTTTTATTGGTCTATGAATGTTCCTTTCACCCACCTTTGTTTCTTGATTTTTAAGGGTTGTTTTTGGAAATATGTTTATAAAACTTATTAAATGAATTTATTCCCCTTTTTGGGTCTATAATTATTGTTTGTGAAAGGTTTATAGTGTTTAATTTGTTTCTTTATGGTTCTATAATGGTTTCCCTTCAGTTTCATTAAGTTGGGATGAGTTTTGTGAGGTTTGGAGGTGATTTGAGTACTTGGAAGCAAATTTGTTTGAGTCTTGAATGTTCAGTTTATGATGTTCTTTAAAGCATGCATATGCATCTATTTTATTTATGTAGGAAATTTTCTTGATGTCTTGTGAGGTCTTTTATGATCTCTTGTTTCTTTGAGTTGTGTTTTGGATGGGTTCAAGATGGAATGTGTACCAAAGAGGGACTTAGATTAGATTACTTGTATATGTGATGATATTAGTATACATGAGTCTATATGGATTATTATGAATCATATTTTGATGGATTTTAATGTTGTACCCATGTGCCACTTGTATAGAAGCTTGGGTTTAGGTAAGTATAGTGTTCTACCCTTATGAGTTGGCTAGTAAGTCCCTGAAATGACCCTTGTCTGAATTATATCCTTTGAGTTCCCTTGTATGTTAACCCTTGATTATAGGTAGTTTCTCTTCTTTTGTTTATTGTTGTTTGAGGGCCTTATGTCTATCTCCTAGCATGGGGGTTGGGCCTTTGGGTTCCACATGGTCGGGTGGTTGCCTATCTTCATTGGGTATCTGTGTCCTTGTTCAAGTGCATGGATGGTATCGAGTATCTTCATGTGATGATTCTTCTATTTCGTATTGCTTCATGCTTTGGATCCTATGTTTCAAAATTAGATTTTGTAATTGGATTATTCTAGTTGTACATGAGTATTGGATTACTCCTAGTTGGAGAATAAGGTACTATGATGTAATGAAATAGGAGGCTAATGATGATAGTTGGTTGTCTAGGTTATTGGAGTATGTTCCTTTCATGTTCTCTTGTAATATTTATATCTTTTTCATCGTAATGAAAGTTATTCTTAGGTATATGAGTTGCCTAATGAATGAACTTAAGATCCTTAACCTTAAATGAGATGCATGCTTCATGAGATATGCTTCTTAAAGGATGTTTCATTCTTATGAATTAGGATAAACATTTATGAGAAAAAAGTAATGATTGGAATGAGAAGATGGTTAACTGTTGTAGGCATATTCCTCATGAGGAATGCCTTGGTCACATTTATTATTGGCACATGTTATAAGGAATGATGGCATATCATGTTGAGTGATAGAAAACTATGTTAGGGAAATGTGTAATATCATATTGATCTTCACTTTGGAATTATTCTACTTGCATTCATCATGATTATCTTTAGTATCATTATTATTCCTTATAGTAACTAAGGTAGCATGATGTGATTATTTGGTTGTTGTATGGTGTTACTAATTCATATATGTATAATGTCATTTGTGTATCTTTTATATCTATGTTATACTACATAATGGTGTTAATGAACCTACCTTAGAATGAGCGTAACATAGTACTTGATGTAATGGAATGATCTTTGGCTAGTGTTGTATGTAGTAGGAATTAGTGTTGGATTACTAATGAATATATGTTATCTCATTCTTAATTAAGATGATATAGGGATGTATCATGATGTACCTAAGTACCTAGAAAAGTAAACTACAAGATGTTCATTTAAATTTTAGTAAATATGTAATGATCATGATACTGTTCACTTATGTTAAAAGTTTGTTTATCCTTATTTAGTAGATTTATTGGGAAAAGGAATGTAATCCTTTCTTGTGATGATTGTTGTTAGTAACAATGTTGGGGAACCTAGGAGGACTTAGGTGTAAAATGTAAATGACAAGTTCTATTATGTTCCTCTACTACTTTATGAGTTATCGATGGTTTACTTCATTGTGAATAAATCTAGAAACTTAAGATTATATGCTCATTGAAGTGTTCATTATTATTTTGAGTAATGTTAGCTAATGAGAATCATGGTTCTTACTGATGTGTTTTAAAAAAAAAAATTATGTCTTTTTGTTTCCTTTGTCTATTGTCCTTTGGGTTCCCTAGCTGGGCGTTACACTCACTATAAAATTATCACCACATAATTTTACACATAATTGGCATGTGCTCCACAACCACAATACCTTAAATGTATGAGGAAAATGAATTATTTAACCAAATATTTCAATTAGACAACTAGCAGACCTAATACTAAACTTTCTCATTTAGAAAGGAAATATTAGTGATTCTTCTTGAGAACTATCAAAAATTGAAAAATATACAAACTAACAAGAACTGAGAGTAGGATAAATACCACTGTCTCCTTAAAATGAAAGCATATGTGATTCTTCATGAGCATGCTGAACTTCAAACCAATTTTGATGACATGGACTTGAGATCATTGAATTAGGACGTCATGCCTCCATTATATAACTATCACCCTTACTCTTTTATCCTTGTTCTTCATGCTTTCCCAAGACATACTCCATTAATATGGTGGGACATACTCTATTAATATGGTGGTCTCCTCTTGTTTAGTTGCTAGTGTAAATGCATCAAACCAATTATTTTCATTTTTATTTTATAATATTTGACCCTTTTAATGTCTAGTTAGGATTTTGACATGGGGATGCAACACAACCATGATTACTTTTTACTCATCCAACTGACTATACTTTCAAACTAAGTGAAAACATAGCCACTAATAGACCTTCAACTATCTATCTAAATCATCTATCTAGTCTACATCATTAAATCTTTGTATACCTAATGACTCAAATCCACATTATAAATTCTATAATAAAAAATTATAAATAGATATTTGACTAAAAATCTACTTAAGTATAATATTCTCTAACAAGATTAGACATACATATGCTCAATACTGCCATTGACAACATTTAATTTAGTGCAAACCATTGTATATATCAACACAAACAACACTTTCATAAGGCACATTAGATATATCCTCAAAATTATCATTGATTTCGAAAAAATATTTAACCAATGCTTAGTGATATGTTTGTTATTTTTATGGATTTGATTGTGTGAGGCAATGTAAAAACTCACACAATCGAATCCAGAAAAATAGAAAACATATCAATATGAACTATGGAAACTTCATGCATTCAATGCTTAGTGACATTGAAAACAATATACATGAAACTTTCTTTTCTCTAACTCAAAAAAAAGTTTGAGAATTTTCATAGATGTACAAAGCATTATGAAGAATTTCCTTCCTCCTCTGCATGCATTGGAGATGGATCAAATTCACAAAATAAATTATGTTTCACTTCATAAAGCTTTCTCTGAATGTTTTCAAGTTTCTTGATATAACATGCAACCTTTGATACAAGTTCGTTGAATTCTTGTGAACTCACATTACCAATTTCCATAGGAGAAACCTTATAGTAAAACAACAATCAATCACCACAATAAATTGGTTTCAACCATGGTTAATGAAATTCGTAACATATTCAATGCAGTTAGAATTGCAACAAGATTTGAGGGTACATGAAAATTTGTGTTCATAAGCCATGTTCCACTCATCATCAATGCTTTTTTTGTGCCTTTCTAGGTAGCTAATTCAATATTTACCCCTTTGCATTACAACGAACAAGATCAAAGAATTGTTCTAATAATTAATGTAGCTAATTTTAGCTTTCAAGAAGCCACAAAGAGGAGTTGGTTATGTTATTTATGTAGGGATCACCTACAAATTTTCTTGTTAAGTAGTTGACATGATAAAGATGTTTGTACATCATAAATGAGATATACATTTGATTGAAAATGTAATTTGACCTCTCTAGACATTTTAGGACAACATATAAGATAAATGGGAAATGAATCTCCTTATGAAACCAACAAGAAGATAATCAACTTGGAGGGTTTCAAAAAAAGAGAGAAAAGGGGGAAAGGTAGTGTTTCCCTCCACCAACCGCACCCTACACACCCCAAACAACAAAATAACTTTAAAAAAACCACATAGCTTGATGACCTCTCAACTCCACTAGGATATGGGAGACATTTTCACCCTAAAACTTGTGTCATTCTATAGACATTCACACATTCCATCTCTTACTACTAGTTCACACCCTCATTAATTGTTCTCTAGCATTTTCTATACCAAAACGTTTAAATTGTATCCATGTCAAGTGTAAAGGACATTAGCCTTAAGTCATTTAACAAGGGAATCAATATCTAATCCACACATCATCTCAGCATCTATTTGTAGGTCAAAGGATCATTTATGTGATTCAATGATCATATGAATGCATAAAGTTCATTTTATACATGTGTATTTGGTTTAGATCAAGTTCATAATGTAGATTTAATCTTGGCCACAATTTGAGAATGACCAAATTAATATTTCATCATTTTGTATTCAATACATTTAAGTTTAAGCAATTATACATGTCAATAATTATGATTAAAACAATCGACAACTATCTATTAACAATTAAACTTATTAAATACTTTCATTTGTTTTAATTTTTAAATTTAACCATATAATCAACACAACTCTAAATTAATTTATTTAATATTTACTACTCATTTACATTATAAACCTAATTGTGGTAAAGAGTAGCAATTGCACCTTGTTGTGCAATAGGTATGCTAAAAAGGTATGAAATGTTAGTTAGAAAAAAAATTGAGTTAATTTTTGCCTACATTTGTGCAATAATATGATGTCAATTGGTAGGTCATTTCGAAAATGATGTTGTTTGTGCAAGAAAGATATGAGTGGAGAAGTGATAGCTTAAAATAAACTATGCATCCACTTACAAGATCCAAACACAACTAAATCAAAAACTCTAAATCAAGAAGATAGTCAGGATCCAGTAGCAATAAACTATGCATCCACTTACAAGATCCAAACACAACTAAAGCAAAAACTCTAAATCAAGAATATAGTTAGGATCCATTAGCAATAGACTCATGTTATGTTTATAATAGGGAGACATGGAGAGAGAGAAAATAGGGGGATGGAAAGAGCGATATATATATATATATATATATATATATATATAGAGAGAGAGAGAGAGAGAGAGAGAGATCAAAATAATCAAGATTGACATTACATTAAAGCCAAATAAATCCAATTAAATTCAGTCAATGTCAATATATATTTTTTTGTCAATTACTCAATTTTGTTCTTAATTAATCGGTCTTAGTTCATTTTTTTATTTTTTTTGTTGCCACAAGGTATCCCCGCGACCCAACCCAACACCCATTTGAGGCAAGTTGAGGCGAAACTTATCCCTGGGGATGGACCCCACAACCCACTTGCCTAGTTCATCGAGTGAGTACAAGGCCTCAGAGTCAAACTCAGAACCAAATATTAATTTTAAAATTTAAATATATAATTGGACATGGATTTTTGTCAACATCAAAATAATAAAAATTGACATTACACTAAAGTCAAAGTAAATTCAATCAATTTTAATATTTTTTTTTGTCAATTACTTGAATTCATTCTTAATTAATCAATTTCGGTTCATATTAATTTAAAATTTAATTATTAAACTAGACATGAATGGTCTGTTTTCTTGCCTAATTTAGTAGTCATGTAAAATCCTATTTTATTCATGTGTATGGCAAAGTTCCATTAGAATAATGATCATGCAAAGTGTGAGAGTTGCAAATCTTGGACAGTATTATGCGAAGCTTTTTGTATTGCCAATTTGGATATCAAATGTCATACTATTTTTTAGGCAATCAACAGAACTTGTCTTCACATCTAATTGGTGACCACTTTAAAGGCGTGTCTTGTCTAGTGAAAAATCCATTGGGAATACCACTAAATTTAAATTTAAGATTATATTTTTCAATTTTAAATTTATCAAATTCTATATTTTTTATTTGTTATATTTAATATAGAATTTTGTGAACATAATATTATAGATGATATTATTAGTAATTAAAAAAAAACTATAAGTAAATATAATATAATATTTTATTATAAAAATATATACTAATTCAAAATATTTTTCAAGATGAAATTATAAATGTTTTCTTTTATTTTATAATATTTTAAATATTATCTTAAATTTCAATATAGAGAATTATTTTTAATTTAATAGAAAAATTTAAGATTTTTTTATTTTGTGTGCAAGTATTATGTGCTTATCATTTTATCATACATACTAATTTAAGAACTATGGTTTTCATCCTTTTACTATATTTAAAATATTGTATCATGAATATTAAGATATTCATTTTGTGTGCAAGTTTTTATATCATTTTATCATATTTATTAGAAAAACCCATACTAAATTAAAATATTTTAAAGTAATATTAAGATATTTTTTCCTTTTGAATATTTAAAGATAAGATTTTGAATATCTTTTGATATCAATTATCAATTTAGAAACGTATTGAAATGATCTAATGACTCTAAATTTTTGTCCAAGTATTTTATGTTTATTATTTTATCATATTTATTAGAAAAATGCATACTAATTTAAGACTATGTTTTTTGTCCTTTTACAATATTTTAAATATCAGATCATGAATATGTTTTAATATCAACTTAGAAACTTATTTTTAAAATGATCCAACTTTAATATTAATATATATATCCTTTTAAAATTTAATAGTAAACTAAGATTTTTGTTTTGTGTGCAAGTTTTTTCATATCATTTTATCATATTTATTAGAGAAAAATACTAAATTGCAATATTTTAAAGATAATATTACAATGTTTTTTCCTTTTAAAATATTTTAAATATTAGATTTGGATATTTTTTACTATCAATTTAGAAACTTATTAAAATGATCTAATGACTCTAAACATTGCAACCATCTTGCAAGTCTCTCCATAAACATAAACCATTGATCAGATTTAACTCATAAAGAAAACACCTTATTAATTGCAAGAAAATAATAAGTCAATTTTTTTTTAAAATGAGCTTTCCATGAACTGCTCAATTTGCCCGAAATTTCGAAGGAATTTCTTCTGTTAAATACAATTTATCTTCTAGCACTCTAAATTAAAATAAAACATCATAACCCTTCAGTAAAATTTATTAATCGAACACTTTTAAGATTTCCACAAAATTTCCATTGTATATTACAGTCAATTTTCAAAAATATGCTATTAGTGCATTTAGAAGAAGTGTAGAAAATCGAATGGAGGAAATTGCCGCTCACTATCGCTGGTAGACTCTAATGTAGGAGTAGGTAAGTTTCGAGTGATCTGCTGCCACCGATTTCGTAGGACAAATGAGCTTTTAATTTAAATTTTTTTTACAAAGAGATCAAGTTGTTTGGAGGAACAAAAAAGTGTTGTGCAATTTGCAATGAAGATGGCGATGATGTGGGTTTTGCTGTTGTTAGCAGTGATGATGTCATGCTCTTCTGCTTGTTATTCAGATGAAAGAAATTCCCTTTTCGATTTGAAGAAGGGCCTCAACTTCACTTCCTCACTGTTAGTTTGTTAGTTTGGATAGTTGCTTGTTCATTTGCTAAATAATTAGTAAATAATTGTTTGTTAACAAATGTAGTTAGAGTTCAAACAATTTTTATTAATTATTTGACTCTTTTTAGAAATTTCTAGCAATCAATTTGGTTAGGGTTGTTTAGTTGTTTTTAATCTCAGCCGTTGATTGAGAATTAATTTCGGCGATTGGTTATCTAACGAGAGTAGTATATAAGGGGGTCAGAGGGCATTTGGAATGCAATGAATGAATTGTGTGAAGAACTTGCAGTGTTAGCAAGGGTGCAGTGATAGCGTTGGGATAGTAGCGGGCTGAAATATCAGTAGGAGGATTAGGAGATCGTCGGAGCTCTGCTAATAAGAGGCAAGCAGTATTTGTATCTCTTAATTTATTGAAGTTTAATATATTTCTCATCTGCAGTACTGCTTTTCCCTTTGGGGTTTTTCCAAGGACAATTGTCCAAAAATATTGTGTTCATTGTGTTGCACATTTTTTATGAGTTTGTGAAATTGCAGTTGTGTTATTTTCCAATATTTGTTGCTCAAATAATCTATCAAAGATAGGAGGATAATAATTAGTAATTATAATAGATTTTTCACATGGTATCAGAGCTTTGTTAAGGGTAGAAGAGATTTACCCTAGGCGAAGGAAACTGAGGGTTTATAAAACCTAGTTTAACCTCTTTAGAATTTTTGTTTGTTTTAACCTTTGAGATGACCTCAGTTGGTTTAAGAGATAAGGACAGATTGGATGGAGCCTCTAATTTTGGTGTCTGGAAAGCCATAATTTCTTTATTGCTAGAAGAGAATGGTATCAAAAAATATGTTACCACTGTTGTGACTGTACCTTCAGATGCAACACAACTTGCAACATACAAGAAGGATGATTCCAAGGTGAGGAGGCTAATCCTTGATGGTGTCTAGGACCATATAGTTCCACATATTGCAAAGTTAGATACTCCAAAGAAGATGTGGGATGCCATTCTGAATCTGTACTAGAATGCTACCACTAATCGGAAGTTGATTCTCAGAGAAAAGCTGAGGAATATCTGAATGAATAAGGGAGAGGACGTGACGAGTTACCTCACTAGACTCAAACTTGTCAAAGATGAGTTAGCGAGTGTTGAAGATAAGCCAAGTGATGATGAGCTGGTACAGATAGCCCTAAATGGGTTTTCTAAGTAGTGGGATGTCTTTGTTCAAGTTGTTAATGGACAAGACACCTTATTGAGTTGGGATCAAATTTGGATTGACTTCACTCAAGAGGAGCTTAGACTAAGCCTTGTCAATGGAGCCAACAACAAGAGTCAGAAAAGTGAGGCAGAATAGGAGAACGTTGCCGTAGCGGGTAAAGGAAAAGCAAAGAAGGGGTCCAGCAAAGGATCAAATCCACAAGGTGAGAAGAAGAAGAAATACTTGTTGAAGATCAAGTGCTACGACTGCCACGAGTTTGGCCACTATGTCAGAGATTGCCCAGAAAGGAAGAAGAATGACAAGAAAGACAAGAAGCAAGTTGCAGCTTCAGCAAGTGCAGATGAGCTCTCGAATAGAATGGAAGATGAGTTTGCACTCATAGCGTGTATGGTTAGCTCAACCTCACAGTGTTTGGTACATAGATAGTGGGGAATCATTTCATATGATAGGAGTTAGAGAATACTTCTCCAATTATAAGGAGGAGAGCACCAAAATCTAGATCTCTATGGGAAACATGTCCAAACTCAACTAAGTTGGGAAAGGGACTATTCAGTTTCAGAGGGAGAATGGTAAGATGATTCCTCTCCATGATGTGTTTCATGTTCCAGGCTTAGGGATGAATTTGATTTTTGTATCTGTCCTTCAAGACAAAGGGTACAATGTACTCTTTAGAGGGGTACATGTATTGATTAAGCATAAGGATTGGAAATTACCGATAGCTATTGGAGTTAGGAGCGATCGGCTTTATAGGCTGCAGTTTGATATTCCTAAGGCACTCATGAGTAGCAGAAATCTTAGAGATCAAGGAGAGCTATGGCATAGGAGAATGGGTCATATACATCATGGAGCACTTAATTTGCTTCATGAGATAGTGACAGGTGCTCTAGAGGTGAGCACGGAGCATGATGATGTATGTAAGGGATGTGTGTTGGGGAAGTTTGTGAAAACAACTTATCCAAGGAGTGACACTAGATCCAAGGGTGTTCTTGATCTAGTACATTCAGATGTATGTAGACCAATGCCAACGAAATCTCTCAAAGGATATGAGTACTATGTTACTTTTATTGATGATTTCTCCAGGAAGACTTGGATATACTTCTTGAAGACCAAGGATGAAATTTTCAGTCGCTTCCAAGAGTTCAAAGCTCTTGTGGAGAATTTGATAGGAAAGAAGATAAAGGTTCTTCGGTCAAACAATGGAGGCAAGTATAAAGACAATAAGTTCCAAGAGTTTTGTACCAGGGAAGGAATCAAGAGAGAGTGGACTGTTCCTTACAACCCACAACAGAATGGGGTTGCTGAGAGGAAGAATCGGTTTATATCAGAGGTAGCATGGGCTATGTTGCATGACCAGGATATGCCTCGTTATCTATGGGCAGAGGCATGTAGTACAATAGTATACATACATAATAGGGTTCCACATAAGGTGCTAGGGAAGATGACACCAAAGGAAGCATTCATTGGGAAGAAGCTAGATGTTAGTCACTTCATGATCTTTGGGAGTTTGGCATATTGTCACATTCTAAAGGATACACGTACCAAGTTAGATCAAACTGCAGAAAGAGGGTACTTTGTGGGGTACAGTGAAACCTCAATGGCATATCGGATATTAATTCCAGGGACCAAGTAGATTATTGTTTGACATGATGTCAAGTTCATGGAGGACAAGGAATTTAGAAGGTCTAGAGATTTGCCAGTAGATGATCAGTGTGAGTAGCCAACACAAGCTCCAAGGATCACTCAACCGAATCAAGGTCAGCAAAGCTCTAGTACAGTTACTAGTACAAGCATAGGCTCGGGAGGTGAGAGTTCTCAGAGTATGGAGCAAAAGGTGCAAGAAGAGATGCATCAAGAAGACATGGAGGTTGATATTTCATCTTCTATAGTTGGCAGCAACAACCGTGAGGTTCAACAGACACAAAGAAATACTTAGGAGTTAGTGGGTACTCTTAGGAGGAGTAGTAGACAATGGAAACAACCAGCCAAGTTTGATGACTATGTTGCATTAGTTAGTCAATTGGTAGATAGTGAACCTTCTAGCTATCAGGAGGCTGCACAACATCAAGTGTGGCAAGATGCTATGGTTGAGGAGTATACTTCAATTATGTAGAATGATGTTTGGGAGGTAGTGCCTAGACCAATGGATAGAGCTATGGTTGGATCATGTTGGATCTATAAGATCAAGCATAGTGCAGATGGTAGCATCGATAAATACAAGGCAAGGTTTGTGGCAAAAGGTTTCTCTCAGAAGGAGGGAATAGACTATGAAGAGACATTTGCTCCAGTTGCCAAGTATACTTCTATATGAGCTATAATCTCAATTTTAACACAAATGGGATGGCAGATCCATCAAATGGATGTCAAGACAACATTCCTCAATGGTGAGTTGAAAGAGGAGGTATGCATAGAAAAACGAGAAGGCTTTGTAGCACACAGCAAAGAGACCCACGTGTGTAGATTAAAGAGAGCTTTGTACGCACTCAAGAAGGCTCCTAGAGCATGGTATGAATTTATTGATAGTTACTTGCAGGAAATGGGATTTGTGAAGAGTGAGGTGGATGCTAATCTCTACTACTTAGTGGTTGGGGGTGAGATTCTCATTCTTGTTCTATATGTGGATGACTTGTTTCTAATAAGTTCACTAGGGCTCATAGAAGAGTGCAAGGGGGACCTTGCAGCAGAGTTCGAGATGAAGGATTTGGGACTTATGCACTACTTTCTAGGCATGGAGGTATGGCAAACAGATGGAGAGATTTTCCTTGGACAAGGGAAATATTGCATTGAAATCTTGAAAAGGTTCAGGATGGAAGATTGCAAAGCCATGTATACACCTATGATCATGAATTGGAGGAAGGTAGATACATCCAGGGAGAAGGATGTAGATCCCACATTATTCAGGTAGTTGATTAGTTCTCTCATGTATTTGGTCAACACCAGGCCAGATATAGCTTTTGTAGTTAACTCTCTTAGTCAGTTCATGGTTGAGCCAAAGGGAGTGCATTGGACAGCAGTAAAGCATGTGTTGCGTTATTTGCGAGGTACAATCAAGTATGGGATTAGATATGCTTGAGGTGAAGGAATCAGGTTGATGGGCTATACTGACGCAGATTGGGCAAGCAGTACAATAGACAAGAGGAGCACTTTAGGGTGTTGTTTCAGTCTGGGATCAGGAGTCGTCTCTTGGTTTAGTAGGAAGTAGAAGTCTATGGCTCTGAGTTCGGGAGAGTCGGAATACATAGCAGCTAGCATGGCGACATGTGAAGCTATATGGCTTCGGAAGTTTCTAGTAGCCTTGTTTGGTCAAAAGGTGGAGACTATAGTGATACAATGCGACAATCAGAGTTGCATTAAGTTGACTGAGAATCCGGTGTTTCATGATAGGTCGAAACATATAGACATCAAGTATCACTTCATTAGAGATTGTGTACAGTGTGGAGTTGTTCAATTACAGTTTATACCTACAGATGAACATGTAGCAGACATTCTGACAAAGGCATTGGGGAAGGCGAAATTCATCTTCTTCAGAGAGAAGTTGGGTGTCATGCAGAACAACTTCCTTGCTAAGAGGGAGTGTTAGTTTGTTAGCTTGAACAGTTGTTTGCCCATTTGCTAAATAATTAGTAAATAATTGTTTGCTAACAAATGTAGTTAGAGTTCAAACAATTTTTATTAATTATTTGACTCTTTTTAGAAACTTCTAGCAACCAATTTGGTTAGGGTTGTTTAGTTGTTTTTAATCTCAGTCGTTGATTGAGAATTAATCTCGGTCATTGGTTTTCCAATGAGAGTAGTATATAAGGGGTTCAGGGGGCATTTGGAATACAATAAATGAATTGTGTGAAGAACTTGCAGTGTTAGCAAGGATGCAGTGATAGCGTTGGGATAGTAGCGGGGTGGAATATCAACAGGAGGATTAGGAGATCGTCGGAGCTCTACCAGTAAGAGGCAAGCAATATTTGTATCTCTTAATTTACTGAAGTTTAATATATTTTTCATCTGCAGTACTGGTTTTCCCTTCAGGATTTTTCTGGGGACAATTGTCCAAAAATATTGTGATCATTGTGTTGCGCATTTTTTATGAGTTTGTGAAATTTTAGTTGTGTTATTTTTCAATATTTGTTGCTCAAATAATCTATCAAAGATAGGAGTATAATAATCAGTAATTGTAATAGATTTTTTAGACTCACATTACATGCTATAGTCATGGAAGGGATTTAACTGTTGTGCATGGGAATGAGTCACCTACCACCCAATCACTACCCATGTCATTTCCTTGGAACTCACTCCCCACTCCCTCAATGTCTCCTAGACTAGCGATGGGCCATTCATGTCATGGAGGGAAATACGTGGGGGACTATTCCATCTGCACCATTTGGAGCACTTGGACCTTAGTAACAATGCTTTCCTCTCTCCTCTTACTATCCCTTCACAACTACACAAGCTCAGTAAATTGAGGTATTTAAACCCGTTTAACTCTAATTTTATTGGCCAGATTTCAAGAGAGATTTGTAACATGTCTAGCTTAACATATCTTGATCTAGCTTATAATTTTTTGAATGTACCATTCCAATATCTTTGGATAAGCTCTCAAAGCTCACACATCTTGCCATTAGAGGAAACTCTTTCAATGGCACTATCCTAACATTTTTAGTCAAGTTGTTTAATCTCGCACACCTTGACATGAGTGGAAACTCTTTGAGTGGCACTATCCCAACATCTTTGGGTAAGTTGTCAAAGCTCACATATCTTTACCTGAGCTATAACCGTTTGAGTGGCATAATCCCAATATCTTTGGATAAGTTGTCAAAGCTCATAGAGCTTCACCTATATTCTAATTCTTTGAGTGGTACATTCTTTTGTGCTTTAATTTCTATGTTCCAACAACCCATTTATTTAGATAAAAACTACAAGAACCAAGAGAAAATATATATGGTAATGACAATTTAAGAATTCACCATGTTTATTGTTACAAAATTAACCAAAATATCTTCAAATCTAGAAATGAAATGAGTTAATTTTTTTCAAAACAAATACATACTCACATAATTAACCAACATATTAACAGCCAAGGACTCCCCTAAGGGATCAAGTATATGGAACTTTATGCTAACTTGTAGACCAATCATAATTAACAATACCACATGGGAAGTAGGAAAATAGTGAAAAAGTTAATTTCTAGGAGGATTCTTAAAATGGATTCTGAAATGCGGAGATAATTCATAAATATTAGAATATTAAATCTATATTATCATAAATATGGGGGATAGATGTAATTGATTACATAGTTTATTTCGGGAATGGAAATATTTAAAAACCCTAAAATTACCAATAACAGAAAAATTAACATAAATTGAAATCTTGGAAAAAAGATTACTAATATAGTTAAAAAATGAAAAAAATAAAATCGGATAGAATTTTTAAAAAATTGTAATTACTCAAGCAAATATATGATTCTTGGTGGAAGAAATAAAAAATAATAAAACTAAAATTCTTATGCACTAATGTTGAAATAAACTATTTGTACCAAAAGCATGAGTTCTTTTATTGAGCAACAAATGTTAATAATAGAGACATAAACTATGGACCTTGATCAATCACTATCTCTCGAGGAAATCCATATTTGCAAAATATTTCTTCATACAAAAAATTGATCCACTTTCGTATCTCTTTTATTCCTCAAGGCTTTAACCTCAACCCACTATGTCAAGTAATCAATGCATACTAGAAGATATAAGATTTACCATTTGATGTTGGTTCAATGGGTCCAACGAAATCTAGTTCCCATTTATAAAATGACACTAATGGAAGTTGAGGCTAGAGTGGCATTTCGTCACTCCTTGCAGGCTTGTCCGTTATTTGACAATGGTCACATCTCCTAGTGTACTGGACTATATCCTTATGCATAGTAGGCCAATCATAGCTAGAGTTGAGTATCCTAATTGCAATCCTCTATGCTGCAAAATGGCCTCCATAAGGGTCATCATGGTAGGCCTTTATTATATCATATGTCTCATCTTCCCTCAAACATCTCCTCATCACATTGTCAGGTGTTGTGTAAAATAAACACCCAACTATCCAAGAGTAGGATAACCTATGATATATCAATTTCTTCTTCTCTCAAGGAAAAAATGTGGGGCTATATCCGACCTACAAGTAGAGTTAGCAATATTTGCATACCATGGTGAATAAAATGACAAAGCAAAAATATGTTCATCAAGACCAATGTATCCTCTATTGTATTTGTTAATCAAGAGATAAAATTTGCAACAATATTAGGTTTACTTGGTTTGTCAATAGCAGTAATATCAAACTCTTGCAACAAGAGTAACCATCTGGCAAGCCTCCCCAAGACCACTGGTTTGTTCATTAAGTAGCGAATTGTCACATGATCAATGTAAATGAAAACATGGTAGCCAATGATGTAGTGTCCAAATTTATTAATAGCATAAACAACACCCATAATTTTCTTTTCTTGTGACTATATAGTTAGCTTTTGCACCTTGAAGATTCTTGGCCTTGCTAACATAATAGATAGCATATTCAAGATTGCCTTCTTTTTACCACAACATTTCTCTAACTGCAAAGTCAGACACATCAGTAGGGATATGGAAAGGTATGTTCCAATTAGGTCCTCTAAGTATTGGTTCTTGTGTGATGGCAGACTTGAGTGCTTCATATGTTCAGTAACAACTTGGGGTCCAATCGAATTTTTGAATCCTTTGTCAGCAAAGAGTAAAATGGTGAAGCTATCTTGTTGAAATATTTGATGAAGTATCTATAATACTCTACATGTTCAAGGAAACTTTTGGCATCTCTTTGTTTTTGAGGCACTCGAAGCTCTTCAATAATTGCAATCTTGGTTGGGTCAACTTGAATTCCATTAGTAAAGACAAAGTGTCCCAATATAACTCCTCCTTCCATCATCATGAAATATTTTTCATGGCTAAGAGAGAGATTATGGTTCTTGCATCTGTGCATAACCTTTTCCAAATTTTCTAAGGCCTCCTCATAATTGTTTTCATAGGTTGTGAAATCATCCATATAAATTTTCATGGTATCATGAGAAAAATTAGATAAAATGCTCAAAATGACCCTCTGAAAAATGGTTGGTGCATTACATAGCTCGAATGGAAGTATTGAATATGCATATGTTTCCTAGGGACACATGAAGGTTGTCTTATTTTGGTCCTCAAGAGAAATTTTGATCTAATTTTAACCACTAAATCCATCCAAGAAAGAGAAGTACCTATTAGTAGCTAATGAGTCCAAGACCTGATTAATGAAAGGAAGTGGAAAGTGGTCCTCGTGTGTGGCAAAATTCAATTATTTTTAATCAACACATACTCACCACTTTCCTCCCTTTTTTGGAACAATCACTAATGGTTAAACTCACTCACTATTTGATATAGGATAGATGAATCTTGCATCAATAAATTTTTACAGCTCATCCTTAACTATATCTCTGGGTGTTGGATTCATTCGCCTCTATGGTTGCCTTGCTAGTTTGTAGTCTTTAGTAATATATATCTTATGCATACAAAGGTGAGGGTCAATTCTTCTCATATCATGGTAGTCTCATGTGAATTCTGAAGTGTAAGCTTGTAGCATTTGCAATAGGATATCGCGTTGTGGTGTTGTCAATTCGTTATTGATGTTGACCATCTTTCTTATTTATATTTCTACTAGATAAGGTGCAACAAAATTAGAGGTAATGTCAAGACCTATTATATTCAGGATACAATCATTAGGCAAAACTATGAATCTTAATTATCCATAAAACTATGAACTAGACAAGTGATACATGATAAAAATTCCTCTTGTTGTGGGTCCAGGTCAAAGGAGTTATATATGATTCTAGAAAGTAAAACATATTCATCTTGGGATTCCATCATAGGATTTATCTCTATCATCATCAAAGTATACAGTTAGTATTGTTTAGCTTCTTCTAGGGTAGGCCAAAAATATTGCAAATCTGCATGAGGTTACACTAGAGGGTATAAGACTAATAGCTTGGTTTTACCCCTAGTGGAGATTGTCATGTTACCTGAACAATGACCAATAAAGGCATCACTAGTAGCCTACCAAGGGCATCCCAAAATTAGTGGATATCCACTCAAATGGACCTTAGATTGCAAAACTAAAAATATAGCAGGATAATCATATGAGTCTATAGTTATCAATAAATCTTCAACCGCTCCTAACTTCTATATAGGTCTATTTGCTAACTGCAATACTATTGGTGTTGGCCCTATGTTGTCCAGCTACAACTCACCAATTGTATACTTAGTCATGACGTTGATGGCTACCCCAATATTTATTAGTACATTTTTTATAAGCTTGCCCCATTGATACTTACATCTACAACTAGGCTCCCTAGATCAAAATTTTTGGAGATTACTATCATTCCCAACATGATCTCAACCAATTGTTGAATGACATGGATTATATATATATAGACAAACACATATGCATACATATATACATATACATATATGCCCAATAGTGATATTTTATGTAGAAAATATTTGGAATCCATGAATGGGCTAAAGAAAAGCCACGACCAAAAGAGAATGGAGAAATACGTAGTGCTTATATATATGTTATTTTGTGTACATAATAGCCCCCTTTATTTGGGATTCACACAACTCCATTGTATGCAATTCCAAATAAATTTTACCATCATTGTCAAAATGCATTAAAAACAATCACATTCAAGCTACCAAACAATCACTTCATTGTAAAGTTTTCCAAATTTTTTAAATGTCAATGGAATAATGTCTGCCAACCATTCAAATTCAAAACACAACCTTACTATTCTTATATGACCAACTAATGATAGGGAATTAGGGAATGCTGACACTGATTGAAAATTTCAAATACTAAATTTAGAGGACCATTGTTCCTAAATCAAGGCAATGTCAATGGTGTGAATGGGAAATTCAATTCCAATATGATAATAAGAATAATATTTAGTTTTCCAAATGGGTTGCAAATAACCTACTTTTCTACCATTGGTGCAAATAGAATAGCCCAATGAGATAATCCACTTTGTGAAATGGAGATAGAGACATCTCCTTCTTCAAATAATGATAATATCAAAGTAGCACAAAGGAAAAATTGTGGTAGGTGGAATATACTGGGGATTTAAACACAAAAGAGTGCCATTTTGGAGAAAAACACAAAGATTTTGGAACAATTGCAACAGTGAAATGGAAATAGGGCTTTTTGTAGGTGCAATTTTGGAATAATCGCGACAAGTTTGGAGTGGTTACAATAGTGAAAAATGTAATAGGGGTGTTCCATTTTGAAAAAAAAAACACTAAATTTGGAGCAATCCTATGGTGAAGCATAGAAGAGGTGTTTTTGTAACTGCGTGCAAGAGAAAATAATTGTTTTTGCAACCACATGAAGTAGCACTGCAAATAACCTACTTTTTTTGTCATGTGTGCAAATATATTAGCCCACTCACATAATCCACTTTGTGAAATAGAGTTAGAGACATCTCCTACTTTAAATAGTGATAATATCATAGTAGTGCAATGGAACAGCTATGGCATGTGGAATACACTGTGGATTTCAACGCAGGTTGGTGCCATTTAGGAAAGAAAAAAATGGGGTTTGGAGAAGCCGTAGTGGAAAAATAAGAAATAGGCATTTTTTGTATGTAACAATTTGGAAAAAACACAAGAAATTAAATGGTGAAATGGTTCTTATAATAAAACAAAAAAAACCTTCAAGAAAGAAGTTGTGGAGACATAGCAATTAGTAAAGTTGGGTATGATTTAGAAACTTTAAATGCAAATATGGTTTGTCAACTAAAGTTATTTGAAGACAAGCAAGATAAGGTTGTTGACAAATGACATCAACAAAAGTTACCAACACATACATAGTTAATGAAATACATTGCATCATTAGAGAGATTTTGATTACTTCTAAGATTGATGTGGCATCCAAGTATGTTCAAAAAGACCTATTTTATGCTATTCTAATATTTTGTGTTATTTACATCGTCATTCCATGGTAATACATAGTTAAAAACCATTGTGGTTTTTACATGGCCAGACTGGATGTGTCCAAAACACTTGGGATTCCTACCAAGCTAGTTTGGATGTGTTCAAAACTATCATGGGTTTTCCCAACACACCGGATGCTAAACTATGCAAATTTTTTGTCTTTTAACATTCCCAATCCCGACATGTAGTAAAAAAATGTGTATACATAAAACAGACATACAAACTACACATAATTTGAAATTTCCAAAAATTTTCAATATTCTGAAAAACCCTAGTTTGGTCCCCAAATTTATTATTGTAATGGTCAAAATTTAGGGTTTCCACCATTAGATGTATGAAAAGCACTAATTTTCCATTAAAATCAAAAGAGGGGTGAATACAATAGATTCAATCATAAATTAGTAATGATAAGGACTGAATACTAATTGGATTCAAGGCGGGGGGGATTTTTTTTCCCTCTTTTGTGAGTTGAAATGAAGAATTAAGATAAAGTGATGAAAAGTGAAGGTAAAAATACAGAAATAGTGAGTTATAGATGTGGGATTTTCGTGTGCACCTAAATCTGAGTAGTATATGAAAATTCAGATCTGATCATCAAAAAACTCTAAAAATTTTGGGAATGGTGTGCCCATTACTCTGGTCCTCATACTTTTTCGCACACCAAAAAGGGTTGATTCATCTTTGCAAATAATGCCTATTCTGAAGAGTAAAACTCTGTACCTGTTTCTTGCACATAGAAAGAAAGGAGAATAGGTTGGGAATAAGGGTTTGCCTTAGGTCAAACCCCAGTTTTAGAATTAACCATGAAATTGAGATAACGATAATTGAAATTATTGTAATGGAAGGTTCTCCTTTTGAGGGAGATGTTGAATAATGATTGAAAATCAAATGATATACCTCCTTGTGAATTTTGTTTGTCTCCACATAGAATTAGGGCTTTCTGAAGTCTTCAACAAAATAGAATGAAAGATGTCTACTTCAATGCTTGATTCTTGACTTTATTGTTGCTCCAAGGATTGAAGGAAGATTGATTATTACTCAATTTCTCTTGAATGCTTGATTGCTTGATGTCATATGATTTCCAAATGCTTGATAGATTATTGATAGATGTCAAATGAGAGGGGAAAACCTCCTTTTATACTAGTCCATCGGATAAATTGCTAATTTCCTGACATGAGCCAACATGGAGAGAGGAATCCTGCCCAAATTTGAAATAGGGAAAAGGGTTAAAAGGGGGCCTAAATTAGGGGGGACCAAAGTGTGGCGACATGGTCCTACCCCTATTTAGGGATAGGATAAGATGCCATGTGTATAGGAAAATTAAAAAAATGATGCAATTCATAAGGAGCATGAGCATAATCAGGTCCAAATGAGGCCAAGGGGCACAAATCTTAAGGTAGGGACTCAATGCGGTCAAAATTGTACAAGTGCACAATTTTAGGATGCTACATTTAGCCCCCACTTTAACGGGAGTATGAAGTCAATCATACTCTTGGTAAAGTACAAAGGTTCACATTGAAAAACTTTCACCAAGTCATTGAGGAGGCAAGATATGTACCACGCCCCTAGTGGACATTAGGATCTTACAACTTCGATGATAAGATAAAAGGGACATAATGAGAGAAAGAGAAAGAGAGAACCATGACTACAAACTAGTAAGGTTATCTTACTATGAGTCATGAAAATACTGAAATTACAAATAAAAGGACTAAGTTTTCTAAGTAACTTAAGTATCAAGATATGTAAGAGAAAGAATCATTGAGCAAAGTGTATGCCCCCATGTTAAAGCGATTGTGTATGCCTTATCAAGAGAAATTGCTTTAAGGTAGGATACACCTAAAAAGACAAGCACATTATCACAATAATATGCCCCCTAGAAAGGGAAAATCAAATGATAATGATCACAAGACATAAAACACGAGGTGGTTTCACTTAAATATGGGGTCAACATGCTTTTTATGATAAATAATGTAAATTATATATATATATATATATATATATATATATATATATATATATATATGCATAGAATTATCCTCATCCCCCAAAGAAATAAAAACCACCATGGAAGAAAGGCACATGCATCTTCTAAGTCATCATAGGAGAGACCAAAAGAGATCTCAACACTTTTCATCATCCTCAAGTAGACAACACTAGGGACAACAAATAGAAGAACTGAGAAACAAATAGAAGAAGATCACAAACAAGCAAGAGAGAAGAGAGAGAGAATCTACAGTGTGAATGGAGCTAATCAATACATTTATCTACCCCTCGATCTTTCTCATCATTGTTTTGAGAAGATGGACAATATGCAAGGGGAGCCACATCAAGCACAATAGATGGATCTATCACAAGTTCCAAACAAGAACCATTCTCTAATGATAAGTCACTTTGTCTATTACTTGGAGCTAGGATTAATGCTTTTGAAAATTGTTTAAATAAATAATTGTCCACATCAACATATTCATATTCATCATCTGAAATATTAGAATCAACATTTTAATCATTAACAACATTCTCACCTAGATTTATTCATCAAGATTAACAAAAACAAGAGCTCTAATATAACTCGAACCATCCTTTGTCTTAATCTTTTTTCGTCTTGGAGAATTAGGTTGAGATTCTTCCCTAGGGTTAGGAGAAGTTTGAGAAAATGGAGTTATATCAAGAGTTGATGCCTTGGGAGAAGAAATATTTTGAGAAGAAAGTTCACGAGCCCTCACATGACGTCTGCATTGGTGTTCTCTTGCACAACAGTTTCTTTTAGTTTTAGCTAATGGTTGTGAAGGTTTATGTTTATCAGGCATAGGCTTATTTTCTTCTTTGAAGGAATGATGCATAGGGGAAGCTCTTTTAGGATGAACAATAGGAGAGATCGGTTGCTTCCCTTAGTAAGATGTAGGAGGTAGAACCACACCAAATAAAAGGAGGAAAACAAGGTGTGGGAAGGAGACTAGGTCTATCATGAGGAGGAGGAATAGGTCTATCCTTAGGAGGAATAATGTGTTTATCCTTAGAAGGAGGAATAGATTGACGCTTAGGAGGAATAAATTTTCTATCCTTGGGAGGAAGAATAGAATCATCCTTAGGAGAAGGAATAGATTCTTCCTTAGGATAGAATAATTCTATCCTTGGGAAGAAGAATATACTTATCCATAAGAAGAGGCATATGATCATTAGTTTAAATGACTCTACTAAGTGTTTGATTTCTAGGTTTTCTCAAGGATTAATCATCTCATTCTTCTATTTTTGATAACATTGAAAAAGGGGATCACTTCTAGATTTAAGAGGTTGGAATTGTTCAGACAAAAAATAATTAAGACAAACATCTCTTTGTCTAATCATGGGTTGGTACATTCTATGATTAACAATTATGATCATGTCATCAAGAGGAAATTTCAAGAATTTGTGCACAGTGGAAGGGATCATTTTCATGGAAGAGAGCCAACGATTTCCCAACTTCATACGAAATTATTCTGATGTAGGAATTATAGAAAAGTTAACATTTAAAACTTTAGTACCAACCTCAACAGGAATAGAAATAGAACCAATGGCAGGACAAGAGAAACCATCAAATATTTTAATCATGACATCAAATTTATCATACGTCACTTGATACAATTGTAAGGTAATATAAAGAAATTCTTCAGTTACCACATTAACCATATAGGTCAAATCAATGAGCACCCCTTGAGAGGGTATGCCTTTAATTCTCATAGTAATATATAATGGATCATCAGCTACTTCAATAGTCTCACTAGGATCAAATGTAATGCATAAGTCCCTAGGAGGTTCATTTTTATCAATAAGGTTCACCACATTATTAGAATCAAGGCCAAGATCATTTGGAGAGTTGGCAAGATTATCAGTCTCAATCACCTTTTCCATTATAAAGTTCCAATTCAGGGACTTCTACATGTTTAGGAGGGATAGCATGAACAATGTCATTGGATAATGGGCTCGCTACATCAAATGTGGGCACATTATACTTAGATTGATTCATAGAAGTGATTTGTTGTTGCAAGGAAGACATTGTTTGGGATAGATTATTGATGGTAGCTTTAGTGGATGGATTGAAATTGGACATGTTAGATTTAGAAGGAGGGATAAAATTGTTGGATAAAGGGGTTGAGAATAAGGAGGGACATTGTGATATGAAGTTGGGGATTGAGAATAAGGAGGTGGAACACTATGATAGGTAGGTATGAGAGAAGATTGGGTAACATATGGAAGACTCATAGTAGGAGGAATGAAGGAATTATGATTAGAAGAGTTTCCCCCTTGACTAACATTGGTAGGTATGGCATTTTGCATATAGGTAGCCATGATATTGGATGTAAAGGTGGGAATACTAGCCATAGGAGTAGTCATAGGAATGGATTGGTTAACTTGACTAGGAGATTGTGTATAACTAAGGACTTCAGCACAACTCTTCATAGGCATAATATTAGTGGGTAAAAGCACAAATCTATGTCACACTTTTATAAAGGAAATGACCAATGTTGATTCAACTTTTTAAATTGAATCAATAGAAAAGTGAAATATATGTTTTGAATTTTGAAATGATGTAAACTAATAAAATGTATATTTTTTGTGTATTTTACATTTGTAATTTTTTTTTTAATTAAAAAACATATTTGAATATAATTTCTTATAAAGTAAACACTATAATTTAGTTGCTGATAAAATGTTGAAATTGAAGTTACATGAGGCGTCACTCTTTATATGGTAAATTTTACCTTTTTTCTTCAATTTTTTTATGTATATTGATAACTTGAAACTTTAGTGCAAAAATATATTTTTAAGAATTTTTTATGTATATATATTTTTCAATAAATTTGAAAAGTTGTGTTTATTGAAATATAATTCATTCCATTTGGAATTTATTGATATATATATATATATATACACCATGCAACACATCAACACCACTTTTATCACTTTGAACCATTCTTTTTAATCCTTCAATCAATGGTAGAGCTTCACTTTCCAAGTATTGCCGACTCATCCATTATTGAAGATTTTCAAATTGATTGTCAATCTTCACCAATTGGTCAATGGAAACCCTAGTTAGTGATTCATCCACATCATGAGAATTATGTAAAGAATGAGGATAAATGAAATTATTTGTAAGATTGGAAGAACCACCAACATTCTCGTGGAACAAGTTATCCAAATTTGACTCCATCTCCTCGGTAATTAATCCTTGGGAAGTCTTAATTCTACAGCTTCTTCTCATAGCGATATTATAGGTTGGACTAATAGTAGTAAAACTCATGCATTAAGGGAGGGATATTAAAAATTTGAAATTTGAAATTTGAAACAGGAAATTTGAAATTTGAATTTCGAAACTTGCAAAATAATTTAATAATGTAAAATTAGAGAAAATGATTATTCAATTAAATAAGAAAAATGATTGAAAAGATAGAGAATAATTGTAAAATTTTATGCAACCCCATAGAAAAATTTAAATTTAAAATTAGGGCTTTGCTAAAATACCCTCTTAATTTAAATTTAAAATTAGCCACTAGGAGATTTGAATTTAAAAATTTAAAATTTGGGCTTTGTGAAAATAGCCTCTTAATTTTAAAATTAAATTCAAGGTTGAAATTTTGAAATTGAAATAACTATGTAAGGAAACTTGTAGCCATCTTTATGACAATTTCCACATAACCCAATTTAGATTTTAGTTAAATCAACACATAGAAGCCATATACAAAGAATAGAAAACATACCCATGAAAATATGACACAAGATATATCCTGGGAAAACCCTCGTGAGGGAAAAACCTAGCCTCCAAAAGCATCATCCACCATGTATTATCAGCAAGGCATCCATTACAATACACCTATGTCCAAAGTCTTTGAAAACCCAGTCATAACCAAGTACTCATGTGACCAAGCTTGAATTCACACATCCCATGTCACGCTTCCTCTTTCACAAATGATAGCCTGGCTAACCCAAACAACTACCCTTGGGGTTGCTTTTATAAACACAAGCTCCCACAAAACCACCAAGTGGTATTACATCAAAACCATGTGACAATAAAATATAATATTTTTCCTACCTATCCTTGACCCACATTTAATACTGGGTACCTAATCACAATTACATTACCAATATTAAATAAATATAATATAACAATACCAATGTGTCAATACAATTTATCAAGTTGTTACAAGAATATTCCAAGGGAATCTCTACATGTTGCACGTCCATCTAGGTGCTCCTAGGTGCAACAATACAATATGATATTGCAATATAATTCCATGTCCACCTTATAATAAAATAATACAACAATAAAATATTATTATGCAAGATGTACAACACCATTTTCCCAACATTCTCCCACTTTTTGTATACATTACATAAGGACCAAGAATTAATCTGTCACACAAACAAGAGACTGATCTCTCCATGCACATATACCATCATGGAATCCAAGTGCTCCATGTGCTCCATCAAGATACCTACAATAAGAAAAAAAGTGACCACCATCTCATACATGAATGCTCTCACCCTCCATCATGCCACTGCCACTAGACATGAAAAGGCCATCCAAAGAGAAAGCCACACAATTTGTTGCAACAAATGACAAGTCCTGCATGAATTGATATCCAAACACAAACGCTAATCCAAAGGTATCCAATGCAAAGGTAGATATTTACATAGCTAAAATAACACCCACAACAAGTGCTAATACATCAACTATACATGCCTCCAAGGCATACAAACCAAGTAAATAACATCTCATCAACATATGCAACATGTAACATGCAACCATAAGCCCCAAGTGCAATAACTACCATGTATGTACACCAAGAAAATCCCACTACATAGGTAATGTCAATATCAGAAATGAATCCACTAACAACATATCATAGAAGTGTAACCATGAAGTATCAAGAACATCCACATCAATATGAACATCATGTAAACCAATAATGTGCAAGTACAACTCTCACACCATGTCTCCAACATCCTCCCATGTTTTCCACAATAGCAAAAGAAAGAGATAAAGGAAATTCTATGCCATCTCCCACATGACAACACATGAACACAAATCTAGTGAACACATAGCTCCAAATAGCCTCTAGCCAATGTAATGTGAATACGAACATCCAGGAAGATAACCGAAACAAAGAGAGAAACACTATAAGTCAAATCTTATAGTATGTCCTTCTACACACACTTCTAAATGCTAACTATGTCAAGTATGATCTCCTCCATAGAACTGTAGAACATAAGATGTCACTGAGAGGGGGAGTGAATCAGTGGTTTCCAATCTTATCCCTTTTAATCCTAAATGTGAATACCAGTTAACATATCAAAGACCAAGAAGACATACCGGTGAGATAAGGGAAGAGAACATTATGCAACCACACAGAAGGATACATCACACAACAACAGATATACGAGGAAAACCCAACATGGGAAAAACCTCAGTGAGAAATGTTGTTGGAGTCTACTGCTCCAATCCAACCTCACAATAAACAATTGTTACAATTTTTAGGGCACCAAACCAAGGAGTACCAACCCCTTATTTTAGGGCACACACCCCTGATTTAGGACACCAACACAAGGAGCACCAACCCTTGATTTAGGGCATCAACTCAAGGAGCACCAACAACTGCACCGAGCACCAAATCAATGATAGAATGAATGCTAGCAATACAATAGTATATCCCAGTTACAAATGAATTATGTAACCTCTGCAAATAAACTCTTTTTCAGTTTAACCCTTCTCTACCAGTCCTCTCTTCTCTATTCTCTTCCAGTTCTCTAACTCTTCTTTGCTCACTACTGGTGCCTTACCAGTTCAAACTATAGACCTGGTTACCAGTTACTTTGCTCACCAGTTTAACCCTGCTTGATTCTCTCTCTGATTCCACTTTCGGTTTCACTCCTCCTCAACCTTACTGGTTGTATTCTCTTTCTACCACTCTGCCTCTTCTCTATCTGTTCATGCTTTGTTTCACTCTCTATTGCTTCCTTCTCTACTGCATTCTTACCAGTATTCATGCTATGTGTTCACACCACTATTATACTTAGTGACAGTTCACCAGTCACTTGGACATCATCAGTTAAGCCTCCCTTAAACCTTGCTACCGATCACACCTACACACACTCAGTTGACGTTATCTTTTGCAACTTGTACTTCGATTACACAAGGCAATGTTACACTCTTCTTCTCTTCTCTTTGGCCTCCAACATCTAGCAGCATCATCAATCACTCTAATTTTGGTCTACCTATTTATCTCTGCATGTTCTCACCAAAATATCACTTCAAATTTGATGTGATAGGGTTTGTCCACTGACCATGAGGTGCATCATGTCTAATCGAATCTTGCTGCAAGGATGGACAACATGCAACAAATCATGCAACTTTGCCATATTTTTTCTTCCAATGCATGTCTACTATCTTTAGTAACCTGCATCCAATTTGTCGGCATATCTTTTGGTCAATCACCATGAATTCTCTCACTGTAACTTTCACCAACTCTGATTAGCACCCAAACATCCAACATCAATCAGTGCATGCCATATATCTCCATCATTTGGTCTGCATTGAGCCGCAAACCTTTGTCCTCGACCCATGATTTCCACAATAAACATTAATGTCAACCCACTCATCAACTACCTCATCAAAACACTCTTCACCGACTACTGCATGTAGGACACCTACAGTCCATGTTTCCCCTTTATTTCCATCCACCTTAGCTTAGTCACTTTTGTTAGTTCAGACTAAGTCACCAAAGACAACACAGGGTCGGTGTATACCTTATACAACCGGTTCAAGTTTCTTTACTAGTGATGCTCTAACCCTGTCGGTTAACCTTCATGCCCACACTTTATAGTTTTTTCAGTGGATCACATTAACCGGTCATCAAACTTGTCAGTCAACAACACTCTCATCTTCATTAGATAGGAGCTTTTCACTTTGCCTCTTTACTAGCTCACTGCTTGTCCTACTTACCGGTTGATAATGCATCTTCTTGTATACCGGTAATAACCTTGACGACACCATGCCATAAAACTTCAACTAACATGCATCAACCTATATCTACATTCTGGTTTCACTCTCTGCCATCAATGTTGAATATTTCCTTCTTCTTCATTAGACCAAACATCATCTCAATCAATTTGTCAAAGTGACAACCTCATCACACTTACTCTTCCTCTTATGTCCCGGTAGCTCATCATGCTTACTTTTTTGATCTGGTGCACATCTCTAGTTTCACACACCTGAGGCATCATTATGTTTCACTTTGTTCATCTGGTGTGTACCTTCAACCACCCAACTTATATCTCTTGATTGTCTTATATCAAAGGGTTATGATGCATTCCATGCATATTGTGAGATAAGCTAAGTATTACCACTTACCAGTGGAAGTGGATCCTTGTCACTCATTCTGCTTCTGGCATTTCATAGATATGCCTTAGCTGACATTAATCAGATACATCTTCAATCAAGCACATATGATCCGGTTGGGCACACTCTCTATCAGTCTTATCTTCATCTTGTGACACCATCTTTATCTGGTGGGAATCTTGTTGTTTCACATCCAAACATCCAACTTCATACCGGTTGTCTGCAAATTCTTTATGGATCATCTTTTCTTTCTTACTAGTCACATGCGTACTAGTTGGAAACCATACACTGGCAACACATCACTCACCGGTTGGCATTACCATAATGCCAATTGTCGCCAATGCCTATTCACTGGTCAGTATCCCAACTTATGTCTCCAACACAAGCCAATACTAACTTGTGTACTGATGACTCCAATGACCACAATGTTGGTTGACATCCTCTTCTTACTGGTGACAGGGTATACCAGTAACATGCTATACTAGTTGACATTAATGACAACACAATGCCAACAATCTCTGGTGCAGGAGCACCTAGGAGGACAAATGAAGACATGAAGATAGAGGACAAGGTTATGACATTAAAATCCATTAATTGGAATGTTTTAAAGCCTATTATGGCCCTTTGTAATGACAAATGTGATGTAATGTGTAAATGTCCTAGAGGACCTAGTAAAGGCCTTAGGACCAAAATGAAATGTAATTGGGAAATGGGGTCTAAATAGGTTGGTTAGTAGTCTAATATGATTAAATGATCTGATTATGTCAAAATAAGTTGAATGGGATAATTTTTAGTAGATTAAAAACATTATAAATAAAGTTGAAAATTCAAAATTTGAATTTCAACAACTAGTTCCAGTTTTGGTGGGAAATGGGTTTTAGAGTTGTTTTGACATTTTAATCACTTGGATTAGTTGGAAATTGATTGGAGTTGGTTGGGGAAGATATTATAAAGTCCCTAAAGTCATTTTTGTGTGGTTGGATGATGCTGGTATGGATTTGTACGGACTGGTACAGAAACAGCAATAAAAACTTCTAAATTTCTGTCATTTCTTTGTGTTTTTCATGCTTCCTTTGCATTGATAGACTAAAGGATTGTTGTGGCTATATTTTGAGGGTTCTTTAGAGTGATAATTTCATGTTAAAAACATTTTGAAGTTCTGTAAAGATAGCATTTTTTTGTAAAATTGCTGACTGTCCCAGGAAAGCCAGTGATTTCTCACTAATTTGTGAGCCTCCAAGCATGTATGGGTCCATCCTATGAGTGTAAATGTCTGATTCTCATAGGATGGATGCCTAATAACATGTACAATATTATTTTAACTTCTTTTGACAGGAACTAATGAAGGTTGCAGGTGTACACCATGAAAGTTGACTGTGAAAATGAGTGAAAATGAAGGCTAGGTTGTAGCAGCAGAGAATCTAATTAAACAAAGGGGGTACTTTATGCATTGAAGTGTCTAGAAACACCATTTTTAAGGTGTTTGAACTCTGGTTGAGCCTTGGAAGTGAGATTTCTAGAAAGCCCTACTTGTAAGGTTGATTTAGTGAGGTTTTTGGTGTTTGGGTATCTAGGAGTGCAACCAAGACCTAAAACCTGGTAAATCCTTTGATTTAGACCATAAATAAAGACTATCCAAAAGGGTTTAATCTGGTTGTGAGTTTGGAGGGTACTTCCTTCACAAAGTGGACCTAATTAGCCCTCTTGGGGATTGAGGACAGCGGTTTTTTGAAGGCTTTGTTCCAAAACAACCATAGGCAATATTTTGGGAGTTGATAGAGGTTTATATTGTGCATCTAAATCAGTCATAACATTGGTCCATGTTTTGGGAAATGTGTGTGAAAAGAGCCAAAAACAGTCCAGCAGGCTACTAGGAAACTAGGCCTAGTGAAGGGCTAAAATTGGGTTTTTGTATCAGCTGATGATTTGAGGGCTTGGTAACCTTGGAGACATGTTAGTTGAGGTCATTTAAAGTGTTTTGAGGTAGGGGAAACACCTGGATAAGGTGGAGTTAGATTTGGAGCTTATTAAGGCATTGTGAGCACTTGAGACACCATAGAAGCATAGGGGTTTGGGTCCAGATTATACTTAAATCTGAAAGTTTGCAATTAGATCCTCCATCCTCTGCATCAAGTGGTATCAGAGTAGTGAAAGTTCTAGGTAAAGGATTGGAAGGGTAGTTATGGCACCTAAGAGTCAATTGGCTAGGGAACTTGAGGAGTTGAAGGAGATTTTGGAAAGAGAAAGAAGGGAAAGAAGAGAACAAGATGTAGCAAGAGAGCAGGCTGAAGCAAGGAGGGATAGACAATGGAGAAGAGAGAAAGAGGCCATGAAAGCTAGGTTAGAATTCTATGAGAAAGAAATAATGGACCATAGGAGGGAAGAAGTTAATGAAGAACACTATGAAGATGAAGGAGAGGAATGCCATGAAAGACAAGAACGTAGGGAAGTAGAAGATGAGATGGACCCTGAGGAGAGGAAGCTTGTTAGGATTTTGAAGGCAGTACAAAACAATGGAGGGAAAGGACATGTGGAGGTACCTATCTATCAGGGGAAGATGGATAGTGAAGAAGTGTTGGGTTGGCTAGATGCCTTGGAGAACTACTTTGAGTATGAGGAGATGGAGGATGAGAAGAGAGTGAAGTTTGCAAAAACAAAGCTAAGAGGTACTGCTTTAACTTGGTGGACAAGTTTACAAAATGATAGAATGTGTAGGGGGTTGACAAGAATCACAAATTGGGCAAGGATGAAGAACCTTATCAAGGAGCAATTCTTGCCTTCAGATTATAGCATACATGTGAAGAGGATGAGACAAAATTTGAAACAAAAAGACATGGATGTAATGGCATATACTAAACAATTTCATAAACTGAGTATTAGGGGAGGATATGAGGAAGAAGATGAGAAGGTAGCTAGGTATATCAATGGCTTGAAGTATCATTTGCAGGATGAGATTGGTCTACAAGTACCAAGGACTATTGGTGAATGTTATCAATTGGCCATTAGAGCAGAAGAAAAGGTGAGGAGAAGACAAGAAAGGTCAGGAAGAGGAGGTAATACAAATAGAGGAAGAGGTGGAAGAGGTCAAGGACCAAACAATGATGACAAGGGCAAGGAACCATTTTCAGAATCAAGGGGTGGATGCAATCAAAGAGGAGGAAGAGGATTTGGTCAAGGAAGGGGCACATTTAGATGTTACAATTGCAATGAACCAGGACACCCATCATTCAAATGTCCCAAATGGAGTGAGGATAAGAAGGAAAGGAGGGTTAATTTGACACAAGAAGACAAAAAGGAAGAACAAGAAGAAGAAATCATGCTACCACCAGAGGAAGGAGAGTTGTTACTCATGGGGAAAGTACAACCATCACAACAAGAAAGGATCTTCAGGACAAATTGTAAGATCCATGGCAAGGTATGCAATTTGATTGTTGATTCAGGGGCTTGTCACAATTTGGTTGCTTATGATGTAGTCAAAAAGTTGAACTTACAAACCCTTGCACATCCTAATCCATATTTTGCTACATGGGTCAGTGAAGGTCAGAATATGTTGGTAAAGGATCAGGTGGTCATTAATTTCTCCATTGGTGAATATGCTGATAGTGTTTTGTGTGATGTAATGGATATGAGTTGTGGTCACTTAATCTTGGGCAGACCTTGGCAGTTTTCTAGAAGAATTATACATGATGGTTATAAGAATACTTATTTGGTTCATAAGGGTAGGATGAAGTACATATTAAGTCCATTGATCCAAGATGGAAAAGACACCACTATAATGTGTTTTGGGAATGAGTTTTCTGTACAAGAGCAGGGCACAAGGAGGACTGATTTGCAGCGGTATAAAGGACAGAGAAGTCCTAATGATGAGGGACTTTGGGATCTGAATTTTGTGCAAATAGGGGCAGTGAAATGTCCTATTTTGGAGCAAAGATATAAGTGTGGTAATGAGAAGTTTCAGGGGCAGCCTTTGAGTCAGTTAAGAGCAGATATACAGTCTGGATGGGAGCAGCAATGTCTTAGAAATAGACACACCAATGCATCTTTTGTTTCTAACAACTTTTGTGATGTGAGTACAGGTTGGACAAGAAGGAAAAAAGTCACTTTTGGGGACTATTTAATCCCTAATCAGAGGAGAACAGCACAAAGAAACCATACTTATGGTTGGAGCAATTCTTGGGACAAGAATTTTTTTATTGGTGGGGAGTATGGTGCAGGAGCACCTAGGAGGACAAATGAAGACATGAAGATAGAGGACAAGGTTATGACATTAAAATCCATTAATTGGAATGTTTTAAAGCCTATTATGGCCCTTTGTAATGACAAATGTGATGTAATGTGTAAATGTCCTAGAGGACCTAGTAAAGGCCTTAGGACCAAAATGAAATGTAATTGGGAAATGGGGTCTAAATAGGTTGGTTAGTAGTCTAATATGATTAAATGATCTGATTATGTCAAAATAAGTTGAATGGGATAATTTTTAGTAGATTAAAAACATTATAAATAAAGTTGAAAATTCAAATTTTGAATTTCAACAACTAGTTCCAGTTTTGGTGGGAAATGGGTTTTAGAGTTGTTTTGACATTTTAATCACTTGGATTAGTTGGAAATTGGTTGGAGTTGGTTGGGGAAGATATTATAAAGTCCCTAAAGTCATTTTTGTGTGGTTGGATGATGCTAGTATGGATTTGTACGGACTGGTACAGAAACAGCAATAAAAACTTCTAAATTTCTGTCATTTCTTTGTGTTTTTCATGCTTCCTTTGCATTGATAGACTAAAGGATTGTTGTGGCTATATTTTGAGGGTTCTTTAGAGTGATAATTTCATGTTAAAAACATTTTGAAGTTCTGTAAAGATAGCATTTTTTTGTAAAATTGCTGACTGTCCCAGGAAAGCCAGTGATTTCTCACTAATTTGTGAGCCTCCAAGCATGTATGGGTCCATCCTATGAATGTAAATGTCTGATTATCATAGGATGGATGCCTAATAACATGTACAATATTATTTTAACTTCTTTTGACAGGAACTAATGAAGGTTGCAGGTGTACACCATGAAAGTTGACTGTGAAAATGAGTGAAAATGAAGGCTAGGTTGTAGCAGCAGAGAATCTAATTAAACAAAGGGGGTACTTTATGCATTGAAGTGTCTAGAAACACCATTTTTAAGGTGTTTGAACTCTGGTTGAGCCTTGGAAGTGAGATTTCTAGAAAGCCCTACTTGTAAGGTTGATTTAGTGAGGTTTTTGGTGTTTGGGTATCTAGGAGTGCAACCAAGACCTAAAACCTGGTAAATCCTTTGATTTAGACTATAAATAAAGACTTTCCAAAAGGGTTTAATCTGGTTGTGAGTTTGGAGGGTACTTCCTTCACAAAGTGGACCTAATTAGCCCTCTTGGGGATTGAGGACAACGGTTTTTTGAAGGCTTTGTTCCAAAACAACCATAGGCAATATTTTGGGAGTTGATATAGGTTTATATTGTGCATCTAAATCAGTCATAACATTGGTCCATGTTTTGGGAAATGTGTGTGAAAAGAGCCAAAAACAGTCCAGCAGGCTACTAGGAAACTAGGCCTAGTGAAGGGCTAAAATTGGGTTTTTGTATCAGCTGATGATTTGAGGGCTTGGTAACCTTGGAGACATGTTAGTTGAAGTCATTTAAAGTTTTTTGAGGTAGTGGAAACACCTGGATAAGGTGGAGTTAGATTTGGAGCTTATTAAGGCATTGTGAGCACTTGAGACACCATAGAAGCATAGGGGTTTGGGTCCAGATTATACTTAAATCTGAAAGTTTGCAATTAGATCCTCCATCCTCTGCATCAATCTCCCCCTTTGGTATTGATGTCAACACATGTAGTATCTGGTATACTATAGACTTTATCTCCCCCTTTGACAATAATGGCAAAGGGTACTAATAGAGCTTTCTATCGGTTGCTTCTCCCCTTTGACCATTATTATCTGCATCCTCTCAACCAACAATACTGGAGATAGAGGGCTCATACACCAACTGACACCAATGCTTTACTACCAAGTGTAAATACAAATCTGATACCAATTGTAGAAAAGTGTGTTAGTGAATTCACTTACCTGTCGGTCAGACTGCATCTTCTTCCCCTTTGTTATGCAAAAATTTATTCTGACTCCAATTTAATGATACCAATTATTTCTACTGACATTGATACCAGTATGATATCGCATCAATATTCTCCCCTTGTGCAGGTAACTCTCCCTCTTTGTTCATAATCAGTTTCTTGAGGACTTTTCTCTTCCTTTGTAGATCTATCTCCCAGTGGGCAACACAACTATTCCTTTCAACCGGTGGCTGGTAGTGCAGCATATACACTTAATCTCCTCTTGTTTCTAGCATATATAATACCAATCAGAAGATATGACAGTGAAATCCCCTTGAACAATAGATCTCAAATCTTCTTTGCCTGTCGGGTTCTAAACTAGAGCTCCAATCTGCACCTTATACCAGTTGAGATGAATGTATAAGTGATCTACTGATGATCTTCCAGCTCCATGATATCCATCACAACTTATGACATGATCTTCCATGACCACAATGTCAAACCATATAATCATCATGTCAACTATCATACTGGTTAGATCAAAATGATGCATGCATATAAGGTCAGCCACCAAATCAACATAATGTCACACAATGCTTCTCCAATATTGCCCAAGGCATAATTTCCTCTGTCCAAGCCACAAGAGCCACTCCAATGTTACCAAAATACCTTGACTCACATAATTTGCAGTTTCGGTTAACATTCATATTGGTAACACACTATACATACTCATTTACTATACTGGTCCAATATCTATACCGGAACACTTTGTTCATCAACCTTTGTCTTCTTGTGTCTAGTGCCTTTGATCCCAATTGCAATTTGAGCATCCATTGACACATGTAAAAGTAATCCATCTCTCATAGGTAGATGTGTATCCAAGGCAACAACTACACATACTGTCGTCTCATCTTCTTCCTTGTACTGGTACCAACTTGACCTTACATTTGTCCTTTCCAAATTTTGGGGGTGAATAATATGATTAATATGTAGCTCCCCCTAAGGTCCTGCATCTCCTTTAAGCCTTAGGAGATATCACTTATGCATTGAATGTACAGTGTTGATCCATGGTTCTATTTTCTTCCTTCTTCCTCCATACCTGCTTGAACTCACTCCTTTTCTCATTTGCAGTCTTTGGAGTGGGTCTTACCTTCTTCTTGCTCTACAAAATTATGCAACATGACCAGAAGCATTTTTGTAGAAGAAGACTATGTTCATGCCAAACAATTGATTTGAGGACCTTCCATCACACCAGTTTGATCTTCTTTTCCTGATCATGTTGTTGTAACTAGCGACTGGAACTGGTAGATTTTTTGTTCTTGTAGGAACATTTCTCCTTTGGTTCCATGCAAGTCTTTGACTCCCATATTCTCTATAACCACTTCCATATCGAGCACAGCTATTATATGGGCTTCCATATGACTGAATGTTCTTTTGTCTACATTCATGACTTCTATGGCCAAGTCCATTACATCTTTGACAGAATAAATTGTTATTTCTAGGAAAAACATTTTGTCTATTCCTAGACCTCGTTTTACATTGGTTTTCCCTATGGCCATAATCTTTGCATGAAAAACAGTTACTAGAGAAAGAGGACTTATAACTTACAAATTTGTTTTTCCAAGCATGAGGTGATCTTACCGACTTGGTTTCTCCATTTCTACTTCTCCAAGGATTGTTCTTGGGAACGACAACATCCCTTTGTTTTCCACCAACAGAAGGTCTTCTAGGTTGTCTTCTCATGTCCTTGTTTTTAATGAAGCCATCTTCCATCAACTTTCCTTTCCCTTTAGGATCTACATTATTCCTTCTTGCAACATCGATCTTCATCCTCATGTCTTCATCGGTTGTAGTTAGGTCAACCTTCTTCCTTGGAGCATTTTTGACTATGAAGATCTAGCTTTTGTTGTTTCCATTTGAGGAGAAAATTTGAATTTCCTTGTGGGGGACATCCTTGCTTGTGGAGCATTCACTAGCAACAAGACCTAAACCTCTGGTATCCTTGGACTGTTTTTGTTTCATCAACATTTTGTCCAAGGCTTCAGAGCTACTATCAAACCGGATCCTCACCTTGAGCTCATCTTGACACTTCTCACGGTATTTTATGAGATTCTCCATTTCATCTTTTAGACTATGACATTCTTTATCCTTGGCCTCTAGATCTGATTCTAAATCTTTACACCTGCATATCTTGGTGTCCAAATCTGATTTTGGTTCTTCATTTATCCTTTAGCATCATGCACTTGTGATTTTAGATTAGCAGTGGTTAGCTCTGATTTTTGAAGGCATTTGATCAACTGGTCTTGTTCCACAATGGAAACATTCTTAAACAATTTGTATTCTTTTCTTACTCTACTAATCTCTTCGAGTGTACTTACAAGTTCTCCTTCAAGATCAACTTTTGCTTCATCTTCTTCTTTAATTTCACCATCACTGCCAAACACATCTTGCTGGTAGGATTCATCTGCATGATCACATTTTGATGTGTTCATTTTTCTTTGTGTCTCATAAGCCATGAAGAGATGGGTTTCTTCTTCATCATTGCTGCAACAACTAACTGATGTATCTTTATCATCTGCACATTTATTTGTTCTATTGTTCTTCTTGCTTCCACAAACCGGTTCTATAGTGGTAGGCTCATTTCCATAGAGCTTCTTTAGTTTGTCCGACAAACTCTTTTCTGATTTTCATCTATCCACCTGTGAAGAAACATCACCAAAGAGTCCACTCAGTATCTAGCCTCCATTGCTTCAGAATTATCTTCTTTCTTCTTCAAGATGGGTGGGAGGGCATCCTGAGACAGGGTATCCATTCATAACTGACATCCAAAAATCATAGCCTAATGAGGACAAGTAGACTTCCATTTTACAATTCCAAATGGAATAGTTTGAACAATTAAATACTAGTGTAGAGATTGACTCAAATTTGACCATTGTGTTCACACACCAGAATCTACCCAAGTTGGAGAAAACTTATCTAACTGGGAATCTAGGCTCTGATACCAATTGTAGAACACAAGATACCACTGAGAGGGGGGGTGAATCAGTGGTTTCCAATCTTATCCCTTTTAATCCTAAATGTGAATATCAGTTAACATATCAAAGACCAAGAAGACATACCAGTGAGATAAGGGAAGAGAACATTATGGAACCACACACAAGGATACATCACACAACACCAGATATATGAGGAAAACCCAACATGAGAAAAAACTTTGTGAGAAATGTTGCTAGAGTCTACTGCTCCAATCCAGCCTCACAATAAACAACTATTACAATGTTTAGGGAACCAACCTAAGAAGCACCAACCCCTGTATTGAGCACCAACTCAGTGATACGATGAATGCTAACAATATAATAGCTGTATCCCAGTTACTAATGAATTTTGTGACCTCTACAAATAAACTCTCTAATGGTTTAACCCTTCTCTATCAGTCCTCCTCTTCTCTGTTCTTTGTCAGTTCTTTGACTATTCTTTGCTCACTACTACTTCCTTAATGATTTAGACTATACACATGGTTACTGATTACTTTTCTTACCAATTTAACCTTGCTTGATTCTCTATTTGATTCCACTTCTGGTTTCACTCCTCCTCAACCTTACTGGTTGTATTCTCTTTCTACCACTCTGCCTCTTCTCTACCGGTTAATGCTCTACTTCACTCTCTGTTGCCTCCTTCTCTACTACCTTCTTACTAGTGTGCACGCTTCATGTTCACACCACTGTCATACTCAAAAATAGTTCATCGGTAACCTAGACATCACCGGTTAAGCCTCCCTTATACCGTTCTACCAGTTGCACCTCCACACACTCAGTCACTGTTATCTTCTGCAACTTTCACTTTTACTGCATGAGGCACTTCCACACTCTTCTTCTCTTCTCTCCGGCCTCCAACATCTAGGAGCATCATCAATCACTCTGATCTTTGGTCCTTCTATTTATCTCTGCATGTTCCCACCAAAACATTACTTAAAATTTGGCGTGATATGATTTCTCCACAGACCATGAGGCACATCATGTCCAATCAGATCTTGTTGCAGGGATGGACAACATACATCAAATCAAACCAATATGCCATATTTTTTCTTCCAATGCACATCTACTATCTTTAGTAACCTACATCTGATCTGTCGGCATATATTTTGGTCAATCACCATGAATGTTCTCACTGTAACTTTCACCAACTCTGGTTAGCACTCGGACATCCAACATCGATCAATGCATGCCATAGATCTCCATCATTTGTTCTGCATCGAGTCGCAAACCTCTATCATCGACTCGTGATTTCCACAATCAACATTAATGTCGACCCACTCACCAACTACCTCGTCAAAACACTCTTCATCAACTACTGCATGTATGACACCTGAAGTCCATGTGTCTCCTTTCTCAGCATCCACCTCAGCTTAATCACTTGTGTCGGTTCAGACTAAGTCATCGACCACAACACACAGTTGGTGTATACCTCATACAACCGGTTCAACTTGCCTTATCGGTGATGCTCTAACTCTATCGGTTAACGTTCATGCTTTCACTTTACAGTTTGGCCAGTGAATCACATTAACTGGTCATCAAACTTGTCAATCCAGAGCACGCTCATCTTCATTAGATATGAGCTTTTTAGTTTTCCTCTTTGCTAGCTCACTGATTGTCCTACTTACCGGTTGATAATGCATTTGCCTATATATCGTTAATAACCCTAATGACACCATGCCATCAAACTTCAACTGACATGCATCAACCTACATCAGCATTCTGGTTGCATTCTTTGTCTGCAATGTTGAACCCTTCCTTCTTTTTCATTAGCCTAGACATCATCTCAACCGGTTTGTCAAAGTGACAACCTCATCACACTTACTCTTCCTCTTACGTTTTGGTAGCTCATCATACTTACTTTTGCTGATCTGGTGCACATCTCTGGTTTCACACATCTGAGGCATCATTATATTTCACTTTGTTCATTTGGTGTGTGCCTTCAACCACCTACCTTATATCTCTTGACTATCTTATCTCAGAGGGCTATGATGCATTCCATGTATATTGCGAGATAAGCTAAGTATTACCACTTACCGGTGGAAGTGGATCCTTTTCACCCATTCTGCTTCTGGCATTGCATAGATATGCCTTAGCTGACATTGAGAAGATACATCTTCAATCAAGCACATATGATCCAGTTGGGCACACTCTTTGTCAGTCTTCTCTTCATCTTGTGACACCATAATTATCCAGTATGACTCTTGTTGTGTCGCATCCAAACATCCAACTGCATACCAGTTATCTGTAGATTCTTTATGGATAAGTCTTTCTTTCTTACTAGTCACATGCTTACCAGTTGGCAACCATACACTGGCAACACATCACTCACCGATTGGCATTACCATAATGACAACTATCTCCAATGCCTATTCATCGGTCAACATCCCAACTTATGTATCCAACACAAGACAACACTAACTTGTGTACCAGTGACTCCAATGACCATAATGTCAATTGAAATCTGCTTCTTACCATTGACAAGCTATACCGGTAACATGCTATACTAGTTGACATCAATGACAACACAATGCCAACACCCCACATGGAAAGCATAACAACACCCAAACACTGTTCAATCCCTTGGACCAAACAAACATATATAACATGTAATCAACATGGACATAAGCCTCTCATAACCAAGAAGATCAAACTAATATCCATTCCCAATCCCAAGGGAATATGTCGAATAAACTATCTCCAAAACTAATATCAATTATTTCCACCATCATAACAATAACTCAAATACACAAGGAGATAACCAATGTCATACATCTCTCAAAATGAATCATCCAGAACTAACCATCTATCCATATCTCAAGATCCATATCTATGAAAGATAAGCACAAACATAATGTAGCTGAAAGGAACAATGGGCAATACCTCTCAAGTAGTAAACTACCGAGTAGACCAAGAGTGGGGAATGAGAATGCTTATCAAGCTATCCAAGTCACCAATGACTCACTCTAAGAACAATCTCCTCTCAATTGTATACTCGGTGAATGCTCTTCGGTCTTCTTGTTGAAACCATCAACCATCTCAACACATGTCTCTAATCACAAGAGAATACCACCATCACCTATGTCTCCAAGTATTCACGAGTACCTATAACCTATCAATCCATGCAAAACTAATGCAACATAGCATCACCATGAAGTAATCAAGCAAATGATAATGTACCCAATTCAAAGTTAACTACCAAGATCAATGTCAAAGCTCCAACAGCAGAATAAAGAACATAAACATGACAACGTGATCTAACCATCTCCACCAAAGAGATAACATGCTCCATATGAACATATCAAATAACCATACCATGCCAAAACTCTAATCTAGAATCAAGAGTGCATCATGGCATAATATCAACCATCCTATCAAGCAAGGACAACATGTCAAATGGAAGCATAAATCACACCTCAACCAAGGACTCCTTGAGCCCCCAAGATGTAAAAATCTCCTAATAGTGTACCCGTAAATACAAGAAAATCCTTCTGCAGCTACAAGATCTAAAGCATCCTCCAACATATGCACACTAAGAAGATCATCCACCAACAAACATGGTAAATTCACATCACTGCCAACAACTCCCACTGAATTGTGATACCGAGTCACACATGGCATCGTGATAACCATCCCTAAATGAAGAACATCCTGGTCTACACAATTCCAATTGAAATATCAACAATATTAAGTAAACCATGAACTCCATCTCAAGAAGATACATACAACCACAAAAAACCCCACCAATCAGGAATCAATCCTACACCACCAATGCATCACTATCAAAAGCTCCCATTGATAGTGTAATCAAATAAATAACCAAGCTATCATGACATCATGATCAAATACATGCTACAAGTCCCATGCCAACTATCCAAGTACTATAACATCATCCATCCTCTCATCTCAAAACAACCATGCCAATCCACAAATGACCACAAACAAGGTCAACTAACAAGTATATATACACCATAATGAATCAAACCTAGTGGATATAGATAGTCCACATCCGAGCCATCCCACTACAACTAAATAGGTGATAGGCCCACACAACTCCATAACTCGTATGATTTTCCAAACATGTCCACAACCAAGTACCATAGTCAAGGAACCAAATAAGCATCAAGGAGATAAGCAACAACCTCCTGACATCAAACCAAATCACCACCAAATCACCACAACCATGACTATGTCATGTCAATGCAAAACATGCATCTGCATACCCATGACACCATAATCATCATCGATATTGCGCCTGCACTCAATTATCACCCACATGAAACACCAAGTCTCAAACCATGTCCAACCATGTCCTCAAACTGAAGACAACCTGTGACTTGTCACCATCAAAGTTCAACTTTGAAAAACACCTGTAAATCTGTACCAAGGAGCACCAAATCTGATAATCAGTTGTAGCATCATAAATATCTCATAAAAACATGTACTCTCTCAAGGTTTCACCTCATGACTCGTCCATATGCACTCCCACTCACACCTCGAATCTCAAGCGCCTACAAGTGATCAAACAAGTACACACCTCTCCAAACTTAGCAAACTAATAAAATAATAGCTTGTAATAGATTGAACATGCTCTCCAATGCCTATTTGAAATAAAAAAATCGATTCCATATGCAAAAGTTATGACTAAAACCATGAAAAGGAGAACATTTGGCTTTTAGGCTCCAAAAACATGTCAAAATGACAAAATCAAGGAACCAAACCTCATGCTCAAAATCATATTTCCAACGAGTATGAGAAATCCAAAATCCAACATCGTGGGTGAAAGATATGCCAGTTCAAAGAAAACATCCAATTTCCTTGTATGGCAATAATTTGTGGGTTTATATCCCATCAGGACCTAAAATGATTTTAAATTTTGGTCTAATAAGAATTATTGCGGATTTTTCAATTTAATCTGCAAACAACCCATAATAACAACAAACACAAATAACATATATCTATAATAACAACCTACAAAACCATATATCTTGCCTTCTCTTTTCATTCTTTCATGCATTCATGGATTCCAACTAGGGTTGTAAACACCATTAAACCAAAAGCTCTAATACCACTTGTAAGGAAACTTGCAGTCATCTTTATGACAATTTCCACATAACCCAATTTAGATTTTAATCAAATCAACACATAGAAGCCATATGCAAAGAATAGACAACATACCCATGAAAATGTGACACAAGATATATCTTGGAAAAACCCTCATGAGGGAAAAACCTGGGCTCCAAAAACATCATCCACCATGTATTATCAGCAATGTGTCCATTACAATACAACTATGGAAAGCCTTTGAAAACCCAGCCATAACCAAGCACTCCATGTAACCAAGCATGAATCCACACATCCCATGCCATGCTTCCTCCTTCACAAATGATAACCTAGCTAATCCAAAAAACTACCCTTGTGGTTACTTTTATAAACACAAGCTCTCACAAAACCACCAAGTGGTATTACATCAAAACCATGCGCCCAAAACCATGTGACAATAAAATATAATATTTTTCCTACCTACCCTTGACCCACATTTAATATTGGGCATCTCATCACAATTACATTCCCCAATATTAAATAAATATAATATAACAATACCAATGTGTCAATACAACTCATCAAGTGCTTACAAGAATATTCCAAGGAAATCTTTACATGTTCCACATCCATCTAGGTGCTCCTAGGTGCAACAATATAATATGATATTACAATATAATTCCATGTCCACCTTATAATAAAATAATACAACAATAAAACATTATTATGAAAGGTGTACAATACCATTTTCCCAACAAACTAATCCAAAATTGGGCAACCCACAAGATTAATTTACATTTAAAAATTAGGGCTCTTTTATTTAACCACTTAATTTTAAATTTAAATTTGAAATTTGATCCAAGATTGTAATTTTGAATTTGAATTAAAAAATCTAATTTGAAATGGTAAATTCAAAATTTAAACAACCCACAAGCTCAATTTTTAAATTTTTTTAAACTAGGGTTTTTTAAAATTAACCAATTAATTTTAAGATTTAAACTTGAAAATAAACTTGCAAGTGAAAAATTGGATTTTTGAATGAAAACTTAAATTTTAGATTGCATACACACTTAGATTTGAGAACATAAATTAGAATTAAAGGTGTAAGGAGTTGGGTTCACCAAAATGTAATGGTGAAAAATTAGGGTTTCCACCATTAGATGTATGAAAACCACTAATTTTCTATTACACTCAAAAGAGCGATGACACCAATAGATTCAATCACAAATCAGTAATGATAAGGACTAAATACTGATTGGATTCAAGGGGGGGATTTGTTTGCCCTCTTTTGTGAGTTGAAATGCTGAATTAAGATAAAATGCTAAAAAGTGAAGGTAAAATTATGGAAGTAGTGAGATATAGATGCAGGATTTTCACGTGCACCTAGATTTGAGCAATATATGTAGATTTAGATCTAATCCTTGAAAAGCTCCAAAAATTTGAAGACTAGTGTGCCTGTCGCTTTGGTCCTCCTAAATTTTTCGTATGCCAAAGAGGGTTGATTCGTTTGTACAAATAGTGCCTATATTGAAGAGTACAACTTTGTACCTGTTTCTAGCACATAGAAAGAAAGGGGAATAGGGGCTTGCCTTAGGTAAAACTGATTTTTTAATTAACCATGAAATTGAGATAAAGATAATTGAAATGGTTGTAATGGAAGGTTCTCCTTTTGAGGGAGATGTTGAATAATGACTATAAATAAAATGATATACCTCCTTGTGATGTTTGTTTCTCTCCACATGGAATTAGGGCTTGATGAAGTCTTCAACAAAATAGAATGAAAGATGGCTACTTCAATGCTTGATTCTTGACTTTATTGCTACTCCAAGGCTTGAAGGAAGACTAATTATTGTTCAATTTTTCTTGAATTCTTGATTGCTTGATGTCATATGATTGTCAAATTCTTGATAGATAATTGATAGATGTCAAACGAGAGAGGAAACCCTCCTTTTATACTTTCATTCCAGATAAATTGCTAATTTCCTGACATGAGATGACACAAAGAGAGGAATCTCGCCCAAATTTGAAATAGGGAAAAGGGTTAAAAGGGGGCCTAAATTAGGGGGGACCAAAGCGTGGCACCATGGTCCTACCCCTATTTAGGGCTAGGATAAGATGCCATGTGCATAAGAAAAGTAAAAAATGATGAAATTCATAAGGGACATTAGCATAATTAGGTCCCCATCAGGCCAAGGGGTGCAAATGCTAAGGTAGGCACTCAATGCGGTCAAAATTCTACAAGGGTGTAGTTTTAGGATGCTACAATTACAATCCCTAGAAACAATTTGAAACATTACGGAAACCATCATGAAATTTATTACAATCCCTAGAAACAATTTGAAAACTTACAGAAGCTATCATGATTTTTAATGTAACACACACTGGATACTGCACTCTTAAAAAAAATTCATGTTCTTTAGCATTCTCAATCCCGATAAGTGGTCCAAATCCACACAAAATAGACACATAGACTGTGCAAAATTCAATTTTTTTTTTTTTTACAATGGATAGCAAACCTTAGTTTGCTCCCCAAATTTATTACAAACTCTATTAACATTATACAACCGAACATTCCTCTTCCACAGTCCCTACCAGCATGACAAAATGGAAAAACATATTGGAAAATATACATACCTCTCAGGGCTCAGCCTCACTTAAAAACCTCCACAACTTGACCTCCAAAACCCTAACACCAGCTTTGCTTCCCTTCACTATGAACAACAAAAAATAATGATAGAATTATATAAAGCATGCCAAGAAAACACATTTTTGGAAAATAAATTGATCAAACAATTATATATTGCACACTTACCTTACGTTTCTATAGACTCTACGAAAGATTTTGAAATTTGCGTAAAGACTCTAGAAAAATTTGAAAAGATTCTCTAACTGCATGGAGAAATTTGCCAAGTCCAACTGTCTAAAGACTCTCTAGCCACCACCAACTATGATTTAAAAGCTTCAATCTAGAAGTAATCCCTACTCAGTTGGAATACATGCAAACCAACCATACACCACGTATTTCTCCCTCCACTTTTGGTTATGGCTAAATTCTTTAGCCCATTCGTAGATTCCAATAACTTTTTTTCTCTTTCCAAAAACAATCAAAATCATTTTATTTCATCGTCTGACGAACCTACCGGAAACTCACATACTGCTGGTCACCACCTCGTTTGTCATCTTATCACCACCACCACCCTATACCTCTTCTCTGTGAGCCCACCATGACATGTCATGGCCATGCCATTTTATGTGGAGAATAGTCAAAGCCCTTATTAACCTCATGTACCTGTAGACAATTTTTTTCTATTTAACCTTCCACACATTTTGGGGTCCAAGGTGCCATTGCTAGGAAGAATTGGTCAAGCATATGAGAGTATTTATACCCTAAAAGGGCCCCACACAAACCAAATTTTCCGACCTACTAATGCCTAGCTTTAAAGGACAAAATTCTCTTAGACCCAATGGCGATAATAAAATCATATCCCCATAAATATTGCATTGTTGGATGGTCCTCATAGTTCTTGCATTGTATAAAAACACTGGTGGTACATTCAACTAGGGAAATTGTATGCTTTAGTCTCTGTACTTTTGTCCTAATTAATATAAATTAAAAAATAAAAAGCTTGTAGTCTTATGTCCTATGTACCATAAGTAAAACATGCTAGTACCTATAGATGATGTGGTGACTGATCAAAAAGATTAGCCACATTGATGACACAATGCAAAAAAATTTGTTCCTACAGAAAGAAAATGAACAAGTTATTTTGATTGAATAGTGAATGGACACGAGATATTGAAAAGTTCTAATATAAATTTTTTTGAGATTTGCATTTTCTTAAGATTTGTGTATGTGAGAGAAGACTCATCCAAAATGACATTAATAGATGTATTGTATTCAAGAAATGAATATAATTTTAGATGAGCTATCAAAATTGAATATACTAGCACTTGCATCAATTCAAATGCATAGTTACGTCGATAGTAAGATATACTTTGAGTTGTATATTAGAGGGTTGAAGAGTTGCAAAAAATGAATATTGACATAGTTGAATATGTATGTACGCAACTTAATTTAAACTAATAAATTGTGCAAAATGTTTTTGTTATTTTAAATTCTTTTACAATATATGTTTAAAATAAACACAGGAGAGGTATTGCATAGAATCCATTTGTTGCTATTTTTTCGAAGATATCAAACAAATGTTTCAATAAATCTATTGTTGGACAACCCTTATGTTGCATCCTAAAGAATGTGATCATCACAATGATTGGTGTCCCCAAGAACTAATTTATTTGAAAATAATTCATTTTAATATTTTTGATAAATAATAAATTATATTTTACATTTTAACTTTATTGTAAACATTTTGAATTAATATTAGAAACTTGGCCTAAAGAAAAATGATATCATTGTTAATAAAAATTCAATGATGTGAACCCAAATAAATATTTTTTTCTCTCCATAATTAAAAAACGTTTATGGTCCCAACGCCATGCCACTAAATCAAACCAAACTCAATGTTGAATTAAAAAAATACCACATTAACCTTTTTTTTTTTCAAAAGATTATGATAAGGTTTTTGAGAGAGCTTCACCTATAATATTTTTCTTTACATTGATTACTTAGATCGCCATACTTGTAACATGGTCCAAGCAAAGTGGTTGATGCTCAAAATTTTGAGACAAAAAAATATCAAAAACATTAACCAAATATTCTAGTGCCTCTACCTCCCTTTACTATATTAGGAGGTATTTATTCTAAAGAGGGGAAAAATTCAACCTTGTTAATTCTATGTTTATAATATAATCTAAAATCTTTGCATGCAAACTTATTTGGCGAAATTTTCTCCTTGTTTCTCCTTTTTTTTCCTTGATTCAAAGCCCATTAAAGGTGGCTTTCTTTGGGTTTTTTCTTCTTGGAGGATAGGATTGGTTTTTCCTTCTTGGAGGATGGGATCAATTCTATTTGAGCCAAAGTTTTTGCATGTATTTGAATTTAACACACATTACCATTAAGAGATGAATTTTACTATGAACAAATCTACACTCTACATTGCATTTTGGAAGTCTTTAGTCATAACACTATCATCATATTTTATTTTATTTTTATCAAATCCTCCAATTAATTGATTATGTCATTGGGAGTAATAAAATGATACTCTTGAATGGAGGTCATGACTATTATTCTCATGTCCAAATTCTCAATGTTACAATTCTAACACATTTTATTTATAGGCCCTCTCTAAGAGTACTATTATTTAAAAAACTAATATTACTTAAGAAAACATTCTAATTTTGTTACATATTTAATATTTTAGAAAATATTTCAATTAATTTTATAATATATTTTATATTTCTACATTGAATCACTATGTAAAAAACAATTTAAGCAATCTTGAAATAACTCCATAAGACCCCAATCTTATATAAAAATAATCAATCTAGTAACTTTTTTATAATTAAAATTGATAAATTATTCAATATAATTTCTATTATTTTAAAAAATTATAAATAAAAATTCATAAATATTTATTTTAAACATTTTATATCACAAAATTTTGGAAGTTCATAAATTAAAAGAAATAGTTTTAAAATTATGTTATTTTAGATAAATTGACATTCTCTAATTTTTCTAATAAATTTTAAAATTGTCCTAAAAACTATGTATTTAACTCTTTTATTACTATGTATTAATATTATTTTTAATTTATTAATAATTTAGAAAAAATATCTATGCCAATGCAAATGACCAAAAATTTCATATAAATTGTTTATTTAGCTAAGTTTTGGTTAACTATTCAAAATTGGTACAAAATGACACTACAATAATTTATAAGACATCACACGGAAAAAACTATTCAAAACATCACAAAAACATCATTTCATGTAAAAGTAAAACATAAATCTATAAAACGAAAAATAATTAAAAGCAAAACATGATCCAAGGGATTTTTCACTTAAAATTTAAGTATCTTCAATGCTCCAAAAATCAGCTCAACCAATCAGTGGTTGACACGTGGCATGTTGAAATTAGAGCATTTCAAACTATTTGACAAAATTGTTATCCATGGGTTTTGATCGTGTAACCTCCTCCTTACAAGTCGACACTTCCACCGCTATGCCACATTGCCACATGTTCTATTTGCTGTGTTAAGCGGTAAAGTTTGTTTTATTCAATGCAGATAGGGACAAAACTAGGGTGTGGCCCGCGTGGGGGTTGAGCCTGTGACCCCACATGGCCCAAAATAGGCTGTGACCGATGCGCCATCAAGGCCTTGGATTAATCATGGAGGTCAGTTTATATAAATAATCTTCATCAACCAATCCTTATGTAAATGGGGGTCTTGGCAAAAACAAACCCCTAAAATGTTAAAAGGGATTTATTTGTACTTTATTGTTAGGGGAGAAGATTATTTTTTTAGTTACTTGTTTTAGCCTAATTTTGGATAAATTTGTGTATAAAAAGGGGGTAAAAAGCCTTTGTAGACATCCAGGTGATGGGAAGGAGATGCTATGTTGAAGAGTTTGTTGTTATTCCTGCATGTTGGAGGTTAAATAATGACGTGCTTGAAGGGAATAATTTTTGTAAACATTTGTAATTCATTTCTTGGAGTAATCAGATCATTCCCTTGTTGGAGCAAGACCCTGAGACGTAGTCCATCTAGATGAACTCCGTTATCAATTGTGTTTGCTCTTCTATTGAATTTTGCTCTCTTTTCTTTCTATCATCATCTTTAACATGCTTTGTTCATTTAAGCATTTTAATCATGCTAATTCGCTTATGTATGCTTTGAATTAACTTATGTAATTGCTATAAGCATTCTTATGCAATAGTCATAGATCCTTATCAGATCAAGTGGTATCAGAGCTTTGTTTGACTAGTATTGTAGAATTGAATGCTAACAAGATCCAAGATTCAACAAGGCGAAGGAAAGCTTGAAGAATATAATCCTGAGATCGGAAAATGAAGAACTAATCCACTATCACAGATGGAAGAAAAAGGTGGTGGACAAGGTTCCAAAGACAAGAGTATTCAGAAGACTCTTCAGAATTTGGAAACCATTGTACAAGTTTTAGTACAAGAGAGAGAGGACAAGATGCGAAGACATGCAACTCATGAGAACAAAGGAAAAATGCCAAGAGGTGACCATGAGGCTCCAAAAACACCTCCATCTCCTTCTTCGCTCTTCCCCGTCTTCTCCCTCTTCTACTCATTCTAAGTCTTCTTATCTTTTCAAGAGTTCACATAAGTCTAAGATTCAATTGGATGTAAAATTTGATCTACCAAAGTATTGTGGGGAATTAAATGCTGAAAAATTAGATGATTGGATTCAACAGGTTGAGGTCTATTGTAGAGTCCAAAACCTCTTAGATGATGTTGATAGGATCCAGTTAGCTACTCTTTGGTTAGGAGGTACAACACTAACCTGGTGGGAGAGTAGAATTTAGGATGGGTCTTCACAACATGGTCAAATCAATTTAACTTGGTTAGAAATTGTTAATGCTCTCAAGAAGCAATTCTATACCCTAGGCCATATGCAACAGTTAATGATGAACTGACAACTTTGTAGGCAAGGGAAAGGTTAGTCTGTCCAGGATTACACCCATGAATTCAGAAAGAAGGCTATTGCATTAAATGTTCCATTGTATACCCAAGACATGTTGCTTAAGTACGTAGGTGGTCTTCACTCTTATCTGAGACATTTGAATTTTGGTCTTGAATCCTAGTAACTTAGATGAAGTCTGTGTTCAAGCCACACACCCAGAGTCAAGAGGTAAGGGTTCTTTTATTGATAAGTCTGATAAGAAGCCATCTAAGTCTGAGAATAAATCCCAAAACAAAGGGAAGGGGAAAAAGATAGCTATAGTGAAGAAAGAGGGTGAAAAACCCACATGCTCACATTGCAAGAAAGAAGGGCATGATGATTCCAGGTGCTAGAAGCTGCACCCTGAAAAGAGGCCAAAGGGATATGGTGGAAACAAAGACAAACAAAAGACTACTACTATAGTTCAACAGGATCTTGGATTTGACTCTGGCGATGAGACAAAGATCGTTGTTGTTGGAATCCAAGCTAAAGAAAAAGGTAGATCTCTCTCATCAGCTACAAGTTCTTCTAATATAAGTGCAAGTACAAGTAAAGATTCTACTCCTAAGAATGATAAGCAAAGGAATGAATTATTTCATATTCAGGTTGTTATCAAACATACTAAAGTTGATACATTATTTGATACGGGTTCTCAAGTTAACTTGATATCTGAAGAAATTGTTAAAAAGCTTAACTTGACTACAATACCTCATCTGAAACCATACCCTCTGGGATGGGTTTGCAATGATGCACAATTGCAAGTAACTAAACAATGTAAGATAAGGTTTGCTATCACTACAAACTTTGTAGATGAGGTAGAAGTTTATGTAGTCCCTTTAGATATTTGTGGGTTTGTACTTGGGAGTCCCTATTTGTATGGCCGACATGCTATCTTCTATAGAGGGGAAAACAAATACCATCTTTTTAAAGATAAGGTTGAATACATTGTACAGGCACATAAGGTAAAGAATAATCTTTCACTAGTTAATGCTAGTTAGATGAAAAGGTTAGTCAACTCTAGTAAGAACTTTGTATTAATGCTTGTAAAAGCCAAAGAGGAAGAAACATCTAAGGCATTTAAAGGATGTGATCCTAAACATAAGGCTGAAATGGTCAAAGTTGTTTATACTTATGATGAATTGTTTTAGGAACCAAAAGGATTGCCTCCTAAGAGAGATACAACATGAGATCCAGTTGCAGCAAGATGTGCCACTTCCAAACATTGGCATGTACCGGTTATCAGTCTTGCAAAATGAAGAGATCAAAAAGCAGGTTCAAGAGTTGGTTGAGAGAGGAGTTATTCATCCTAGTACATCTCCTTGCGGTTCTCCTATTGTGTTGGGTCCAAAGAAAGATGGAACTTGGAGAATGTGCATCGACTACAGGGCTCTGAACAAGATAACGGTAAAGAACAGGTACCCTCTTCCTAGAATTGATGACTTACTTGATCAGTTGAAACATGCAATTTATTTCACTAAGTTAGACTTGCGTAGTGGATATCATTAGATACAAATTGTAGGAAATGATATTTGGAAAACTGCTTTTAAGACAAATCAAGGACTTTACGAGTGGTTGGTTATGGCCTTCGGGCTTTGTAATGCACCAGCTACATTCATGAGAGTCATGAATGATGTCTTTCGTCCTTTTATTGATGATTTTGTCATAGTCTACCTAGATGATATTCTTGTATTCAACAAGTCTTGGGAAGATCATGTAATTCATGTTAAAAAAGTCTTGGATGT